>NW_020955444.1:95122-137707 GCF_003031625.1 Empidonax traillii
TCGTGTGGAGGTTCACCCTGTCCAGACGACAACATACCTACCAAACCACTCTCTCACCCTCCCTCTGCTAAGTAGCAGAGGAGAAAAAAAAAAAGACAGAAAGGAATTCATGAGGATAGATAAGGGCAAAACAGATTCAATGTAGGGAACAGAACTTAAATTTATTACTAACAAGATAAAAACTAAGACAGTGAGAAATAAAACAGTCTTAAACAAATACCTTCCCCCTAACCCCCTGGCTTTCTTCGAAGTTCTCCCTCATCACCCCAGAAGTTTAGGGGGACGGGGAAGCGGGATGGGGGTCACAGCCAGTTGTTGCTTTGGTCACTGTTTAAGGTGAGTCCCTCTCTTGGACAGCAGCTCTTCCCAATCTGATGTCCTGGGGGTTGCTCCTCCATCAGGTGCAGGGGGGTCTTTGCACCCCGATGGTCCTCTATGGGCTGCAGGGGGACAACCAACTCCACCATAGTCTCCTCCACAGGCTACAAGGGGGGGGGTTGTGGCTCTGAGTCCTTCCCCTGCTTCTGTGGGGTCCCTTCCCATAGGAAGCAGTCCTTTATGGACATCTCTCTGTGGGTCACTCCCCGAAAGGAGGTGCAGCCCTCTGTGGACTGAGTTTCACTGATGTGAGTCTCCCATCGGGGCCACAGGTCCTACCTGGGAAAAACGTGCTCCAGCATGGATTTCCCTCTCCACGGGCCACAGGTCTCCTGCAGGACGTTGCTCCATCCTTGGGTCTCTCATGGGTTCACAGCCTCCTTCATGTAAACACTGGTTTCAGCATGGGCTCTTTCATGAGTTGCAGGGGGATCTCTGGGTCCCAGTGGTTTTCCACAGGTGTCAAGGGCCTCAGCTTTCAGTCTTTCCCCTGCTACAGGGGGAGAGGGAGTCCCCTCTTGGGCCTCTCCTCTCCCCTCCTTCTATCTCACCTTGGAGTGTGCTTGATATCCCATGTTCTCCTCCACTCTTTTCCGGGCTGGAATTTCTTCTGCGACACAGGCTTCTCTTCCTCTGTTCTTAAATATGTTATCACAGAAGTGCATTTTCATTGCCTTGGCCTTGGCCAGCAACAGGAAAGTCCCTCCTGCAGCTGGCTATCATTGGCTTTTTTCACAAGACAGTGACACTTCTGGCAGCTTCTGACTGAAACTATCTCTATGGTGTCCCTACTACCAAAAACCCAGCCACCTGAACCCATGACAACACATCATTAGGAATTAGCCACCTTTCTATCTAGATGTTGCTTCCTCATCCTTCCTGACTTTAGGTGGACCTTTTATTAGAGGAATTCTTCATTCAGTCCCTAGGAGTGTTGTGCCGAGAGACTATTTCCCCAGAGGTAAATACAGATTCCACTGAAGTACTTAAAGCTCTTAAACCCTCCAAGATTTTCAGACAACAAAGCCATAAGCACAGTCACACTCTACAGAGTTTCTAAAATGTAACTGTTTTATTCTAAAACTTCATATCTGATCACTTGCAGTGCCCAATCTGACTCTTCTGGCTTTAAGTGGAAAAACTCCAGTGGTGCTCAAATTTCACTCTTGAAGGCACGTTTACTAATATTGCTTATTTTGCAAATCACTTGGGCATGGGCCTAAGAGTGAAAATCAGTCTGGGAGCTCCAGGGCATAAAGATGACTACGGTCTTTCCAGAGACAGACGTTTACCTGATCAGTAATAGAAATTTCTTCTACGCTTCCAGTGTGTCATCAGCTGAATGAGAAGTTGTTTATGGTGGTTATCCTGGAACATCTAGGGGTGACGTGAAAGTGTGCACTTTAGTTCTGGGAGGTGAATGGAGGAAAGAAAAAAGATTTTTATCCTTTAACTGTTTATATGAATCTGGAAGACTGTAAAAAATTGTTACGGAAAATCTTTCCAGTATTTTTCCATGAATTGATCTAACAGAAAGAGTATTTCTGAAAGTATGGTTTTCCTTGGCATTCAGCCACAGCGGCTTATATTGGTCACGCTCAGTTTTGCTCCCTAGTCCCTTTGGTCATACTAAACTACAATATAATGTCTACCCCATCCATGGATTATTCCTAAGTTCATCTGTCAATAAGGTGTTCAGAACAAAAAATACAAATGCTCCTCATGTCTAAAGGAAATATCATCAAAAGACTACAGGGTGAACAAAAAGTGTTTAGTGAAATACTGAAGACAAAGGAATAAAAATCTGGCACATTTCCTTGCAAGATGAGCTTAGGATTTCCACTGTACAATTTATTTAATTATCACTGCCGGCTTCAAAAAATGCTGCCATCAGAAAGTGAATAGACTGCAGGTGTGTTGAACTGAGTAGGTTTAAAGTGTTGTGACTGGCTTAATGGCTACATATCCTGTAAAACGCATTCGTTTTCAAGAGGGTGATTATGGTTTGCTTTTTATGTGCCATTATGTCTAATTTGTTTTATGCTCCAACAGAGAAAATTATTTTCCTCCTTCCAATTTATATGACAAACACAGAAGAATAATCAAGTGAAAAATATATTCATTTAATATGATCATACTCTCCTTCCCTGTATAAGTATATACCACTCCTGAACTCCATTAGTGACAATAATAACTATATTTTAAACATATGCAGTTTCCTGCTATCTGTGGAGCTGATTTTTTTTTTTTTTTAATTAATCTTGTAGTTAAGGAAGTGAAAATGGTAGCTTTTAGGAAACAAAAGCTAAGGCCACACTGACTTTGGATAACTCTTGGGAATTGATCTCTTTTGCTGTTAAGACTTAGGATTTTTGTTAAAAACACATGAAAAAGCTGTCCGAACATTTCTGTAGTAACAATCAACACAATAATATTTCTTGTAATTCTGGAAGAGAACTTCAAATGGCTTGGTATAACTCTCTTAAAATTTCCAGAATTTTTAATTAAAATATTTTTACAGATTGAATATTTTTCATTTATATAAAATGATGAGAGAAATGGTTAAATAAAGAAATAAAAAGAAATAAAGAAAAAGATTTTACCAGTTCAAAAATTTGTCACAATTTTAAAATAGTGTCAATGAGACCATGCATACTTTTAGTGATTGGGATTTGAAACCCAAATATTTTTTTTCTTTCTTTTGGTTTACTTACTGAACATGATTTTTTTTCTTTTTTTTTTTTTTCTTTCTTTTTACTATGTTAGAAGTAAAGCAGTAATACAGTGATCAGTTTGAAGTGATGATAACAGAATCAGTGATGGCTTTTGTGGATCTAATTTCTTTTGAAGATGCTACATCTGAGAAGCTGTAGGCTTCTGCCTTTAGTAGCCCCCAGAATCAATTATTCAGTATTTAGAATTGCTACAGCCTAAGCTCAGTGGACGCAGAAAAGCTCAGTATAAAATTTGCACCTCTACATTTCAGATATCTTCTTCTGGATGAGAAAGGAAGAAATTAGGTGTCATGGAAAGAAACATGGCAGTATCCACACTAAGAAGTGTTTTGAGTACAGTGGAAGAAAAACAGAGCCTGAAAGAGAAAGAAGAGCAGAACTGTGCTGTGAAATGCTTATTTTAAAAAAAAAGAGAATTCGCATTTCTGCTCACAGAAACACATGGTCGTGTACCGATGATCTGGAAGAGAGGATTGAGTGCACCCTCAGCCATTTTTCCAAAGGACACCAAGGTGGGTGGGAGCGTTGATTTGCTGGAGCGTAGGATTTGCTGCAGAGGGATCTGCGTCAATGGACAAAAGCCAATGGTCGGATGTTCAGCAAGGCAAAGTGACAGGTCACTACACCCTTGGGTCACTACAACTCTATGCAGTGCTACAGGCTGCCGCAAGAGTGGCTGGAAAGCTGCCTGGTAGAAAAGGACCTCAGGGTGCTGGTCTACAGCTCCTGAACATGAGCCAGCAGCCCAGGTGGCTGAGAAGGCCAGTGGCAACCTGGCCTGTATCAGAAATAGTTTGGTCAGCAGGACCAGAGCAGGGGTCGTTCCCCCGTACTTGGCACTGATGAGGCAACACCTTGAGTTCTGTGTCCAGTTCTGAGCCTCTCAATTCAGGAAGGATATTGAGGTGCTGGAGTGAGAGAAAGGCTATGAGGAGTAGCTCAGGGAGCTGGGTTTATTTCAGCTGGAGAAAAGAAGGTTCGGGGGAGACCTTATCACTCTCTACAACTCCTTGAAAGGAGGTTGTAGCCAGGTGGGGATTGTTCTCTTCTCCCTGGCAACAAGTGATAGGACAATAGGAAATGGCCTCAAATATCACCAAGGGGAGTTTAGATTGGATGCTAGGAAAAATGTCTTCACTAAAATGGTGGCCAGACACTGGAACAGGATGCCTTGGGAATTGTTGAAATTACCATCCCTGGAAGCATTTGAAAAACTTGTAGACATGGCATATTAGGGACATGGTTTGTTGGTGGACTTAGCAGTGTTGGACTCGACGATCTTAGAGGTCTTTTTCAATCTTTAGAGTTCCACAAGTCTATGATTCTAAGATGGTAGTTAGCTGGCATGCAGGGGTTTTGACAAAGCTGACTGAGTAGGCTTGCAGTACTGTTCAAGCTTAGTCAATGGTAGCTAGAACAGACACAAGGGAAAGGAAAATAGGAAGAAACTGCTAGAGAGGGCAAAAAGAGAAACATAAACATAAGCAAGTAAACAATACACAGGAACAAAATGGCTTTCAAGTCCATCTGATGTAAATTGCTCTCAGATTATTCCTCACCTAATTTATCAAGCATCTGCAACCCTTTTGGAGAGATGGCAGTGCCGTATTCCTTGAAGATGGGAATTTGAAATTGACTCAGATAAAGGTACATTTCTGTTTTCTCAATAGGAGCTATGACATTAGTTTCAGGCTCTTAATCCCAGTGTCTTCCACACACCATGAACCTGCCACAGAATACAAACAGTAATTCATTTCAACTCGTATTATCTCCCTACACTTCTGTTTATAAGAAGAATACCTAAGCTTGTTTTCTAAACTATTAAGTCATCATTCTATTAATATGCTGAAATCCATGGTATTGTACTTGTTTTTAGTGAGGTAAATGATTCTCTCTAGGTCTTTAATATCTTCATAATTCATACAATTGTTATTTCCCTCATTTACCAGAAGTCACTCAGTCCCCTTGGTCCTGCCAGTTCTTTAGGCGGTATAGGAGTGACACATATGCTGGATACACATGCTCACCATGAACAACCTTTGTTTTTGTGCAGATGGCCTGCCCCAAAACCCCTTGAGCAAACAGTGTAAGCAGAAATAGCATATGTCATTCAGTACAACCAGCTGGCTTCTTTACCTCCTCCATCCTTCTCTAGAAACTGGGTTTGTGTGATTCATAGCAACCAGCCTGAGAAGCAAGCCAGGAGTCATCTCTGTGCATTTCTGCCCATCATGGTCATGAAGCTGCAGTGCAGCTACAAATTTTTGTCTGGTGGGAGGATTCTAATTGTACTCTCCCCATATCATCACAAGAAAAATAAAAACAATTGCCTTCCTCAAATTTTTCTCACAGCTATGGAAACCAGTTTGGATCTATCAGTCTTGGAAGTACTTTCCAGGATGTTATTCATTTTGCAACCCTTTGTGTTTTGTCAGGAAATGGGTCAGTGCACCATATTCTGGTAGCTGTTTTACCATTCCTGGATTCAGAAATAATGGCAATACCCTACTGTTTTTGTTTCCCCTTCTCAGCTAAGCTTTACATTAACCTTTTTGGAGAAGTGAGTGTGAAGATATCTTAAGCCTTCTGGCAGGATGTGTAGAACAAATGAGGTCAACTGTGCAAAAAAGCATTTTACTCTTGCCTAAAAAAAAAGTCTTCTTATTGTTTCCATTGGCTACTTATTCTGCTTGATCCTAAAAATATGTAAATGCTCTAGTCTTTCACCAATGAAGAGATGGGAAATTATCCACCACCCATATCAATAGACAAAGAACCAAAGGCTTTCACATGTCTGAATCTTCTGCATGGGAGAGTGCAAAGTCAGAAAGGCAAGACGGGGGAAAAAAAAAATAGAAGCTGTATGAACAGGATGCCTTTTGCCACTAGAAATGCTTGTTTTATTTGTCCATTCCTCTGTAGAAGTAATCTTTCATTAACATAATGTATCTTGACATCCTTGCAGAGATACACCCATGGAATTCAGCAGCATTAAAACATTTTTTCAGTGACTTCTTTTCTTGTCCAAGATTGCAGTAAGATCAGGATTAGATACTACTGTGAATTTCTTCTCTTTAGATTAATTTTTAATTTTTTTTTCAGTAAGACTCAGAAATGCTAATATTTCTATTAACCCACTCCAATTAACAGATATAAAAATATTAATATTGTGATATTCTTTGAGTGCTAGAACAAAATTATAAAAGTAATTTTATTTTAGCATGAAATTAAAGCATCTTATAAAAATTCTAGAAAACCTGAGTCTTTTTGGCAGTAATAAGAGAAAAATATCAGAAATGGTTGGAGGAAGGGAGTTCCTCTCTGAATTAAAAGTATGTATTGTTTGTACTCTGTGGGAACCTGGAAACTAGAAAAGGAACAAATATAAGCTTTTCAGTTTGCTGAACTGTATTGGAAACTTACAGAACTCGTGTATGAATACATACAGAACATATTTCTATACTATTAATGAAATTCCATAGTTTCCTAACTACATATCCGGTACATTCTATAAGGGTAGCCTTTGGCCTTGCAACATGTCCAAGAGGCCAATAAGAAAGGATTCAGTTAAATGGAACAAAAATAAGACTGGCTCTTCAACATACTACATGGTGGCTGGTAACATATGGGTTATCTACTTCCATACTCATACTGCTACCCAATACTTACCTGGGAAAAGTGAGACTATCTTGGCTCATGAGAGAAGGACCATATAGTCAATTCCAGACATTAGAACTTGGATCTAATACCAAGAAAAACTAGAAGCTGCTAGACTTACAAAATAATTTTATGCAAGGAGAGGAGAAGAAAACTTCCTGTGACAAACTAAAAAGAAAAGTCCTAGTCCTTGTGAGATAAGTAGCTAAGGACATTGAAAACAAATGGTTTTCCGTGGATAATTCACAAGTAGCTGCTGAGCTGAAGGATAGATTGTGATGCTTGAGTGATTATGCACAGCAGAAGATCAGAGATACTATCTAAATGTTTCAGTGATGGTAGTCAGGAAAGATAGCACTGGACTGGGCATACAGTATGCTGGAGTTTGACACTGTCCTGTTTCTTTCAGATATCCAACCCATAACGGATTTAATACACCATACAAAATTTTACTTATTTGAATGTATTTGAAACTGCATGACAAGTTAGTAATATTATGTAGCATACAGAGTTGACTCACATGACCAGTAATGGTCTTCATTACTGGTCTGTATAGTGTGTTCACAGGAAGGCATTTACACTCTTTTAACAAACCCAAACAGTTACACACTGGTCAATACACTCAGCTGGCAATAACCAGCTGATTCATTCATCTTATACAAATGCTCATTCAACACAAATCCATTAAAAAAGAGCTAACACTTTCATCTCAGAGTACTGAATGAGCTAGGGGATGTTATGGTGGGACCCTCTGCCCCTGGCACTGGGGTGGCCATGCCTCAGGTACTGTGTCCAGGTCTGGGCCCCACACTTCAAGAGAGATGTTGAAGTGCTGAAGCCTGCCTGTGGAAAGACAATAAAGCTGGTGAAGGATCTGGAGGCTAAGTCCTGTGGTGAGTAGCTGAGGGAGCTGGGGTTGTTTAGCCTGGAGAAGGGGAGGCTCAAAGGAGTCTTAAATGCTCTCTGCAACTTCCCTCCCCTTCCTTCATTGAAGCCATGAGATTCTCTTTGCAATTTGAAAATTTCCATGCTGTTCTTCTGGCTCCTGAAAGACCGGATACCATTTGGCAAAGGTACCATTTTTAGCATGGTTTCTTTCCTGGCTGTCTCACAGTCAGCTAGCATCTCTGAATAAAATACTGATTGCCTGTGAAGCCCATAGTGAGGTTGCCACTACCTTCTACAACACCAGGATTTTGACCATCTTTCTGTTTTCTGTTTATAAAATGGGTAGTGATGCCACCATTATCACAGCTGCAGGAGGATCTGAGCTTGACAACAGCCACTTATGAGCACTCTGGGAAAAACATCTAAATGCTGTATCTTTAAGACTACAATATTCTGAAAGGGTTGTGTGCCTTTCCCAACCATTTCTCATGTGATCTGTGAAACTCAAATAGTGGGTAAATCACATTAAGGTTATACAGACACTATTTTCTTAATATATAATTTCACAGTATTCATATAATGAATATGTACCTAAAAGAGGGAGTGTAGTGTTTATGTAACAGGATAAGGTTGAAGCTTTTAGATTCATAGCAATAGTTAAAGAAGGAAACAAGTGAACCCTCAGTCATAATCAAAACTGTGGCCTTTAGAAACAGTCTTAAAGTAATACAAGTTTTTTTCTAAAAATATTCACATGAAATAAATACCATCATATCTAGGAACCATTTCAAAGGATAGTAGATATTTCACTATTTGACTAGCATACAGAAATTACTTGCTTATCGCTATTAATTCTGGTCTAAAATAAACAGTTGTCAATGAAGGTCAACCTTATTTTGATGGTTTACATCTGTGTAGGGTTTATTTTTTTCCTAATATTTGAGCATATTTTTCTGTAAGAAAATATTTTTCCATCCTACTTCTTTCAACGAGGAAGAAATGAGGAATCATTATCAGCAAACCATATGTGCAAGTAAAGGCAGATAATGGAAGCTCAGCGGTTTGTTGCCTCTTAGATCCCTTGTGACTGACTTTGTTTTTCTGATACAAATGTGTCTTGTATATAAAAGCATAAACAAAAGAATTGAATAGAATGCTCCAGTACTAAGTGGGATTGAAGAACGGTTGTGAGATATACCTATGGAACTTTTCGTCTGGGAAAAAAATCCAACAAAAAGTCATATATAGAAAGGAGAACATTTAGGTTATTCTGTAGTTGAAGCAAAAGAGGAAGAGGATATCAGCTCTGCTGTTCCTACACCGCTGTCTAATTATTTGCTTAGCTGAGATTTACATATAATTTAGTGATGGGAGTTTAAGAATATTTAACATATATTTCTCATTTAAACATTTCATGTACTTTGCTTTGGTGATATCACAGTATCTGAGTTTTCTGGTTCTGGCATATCTGGAAAAATCAGATATCTCTCTTCTATTAGAGCAATACTGTAGTCAAATTATCTAATACTGCCTCTCTGGCTCACTACAGTTTGATAGCACGCTGTTAAAGCAGTAAAACTTTCTGCAGTTTTTTTCTTCTTTTTTTCTTCTTTCCCATCAGATTGGATACAAATGCTTCAAGTTAAATTTTGCTACAAATTCTCTTCTTTAAGATATAAATCCAGTGAATGATGCCACTTAATTATTTCTAAACTTTCTCTTCAGCTTTCAAATTCTTTAAGCTAATATCAGCACCCTAATCTTAAAAAGGTGCATGACAGAAGTCTTAATCATGCAAAAGTCTTAGTCACACCCATTAAGAGTCCTCAGGATTTCTGTATCTGAATCCAATGCTCTAGTGCATACCACACAGAGTTGCTTCCTACTAAATAATTAGCCTCAGTATCCTTCTGCTGTTTTTGTAATGAAGCTGTTGCATACAGAAAACCCAGAAGACGTCTATTTGACTCTAAAGTACTCTTGAGGAACAAGCTTGAATAAAGAAAAAGTGAATCAGGTAACAGATTAAGAAAAGCAGCAAAGTTAGGATGTTCTTTAAAACCTGAAACCTAAAACCTTCAGTGGAATAGGCATGTTCGTCATTCACAGTACCCTACTGCTTGTCTCGCTAGAGACTTTTTTGTGTTTGCAACCCCTCCTGGACTTGCTTTGCTGAACATTGAGACTGAGCAGCAGAAGATGTCCTTGGGCAAGCTCTCCAGGGAGATATGAAGCTCAAGAAAGTATGGAGGCACTGGTTGCATGTTTGGCAGAGGCTGAAGAAGTCTGCTGAAAAGATGACATTAGTGACATGCACCAGTTGATGTTTAACAGCTACTGATGCAGGAGGGTCAAAGAACACTCAAGTGCTAACACTCTGCTTTGTTTTGCTGAACTCACAGGAGAGCATCCTTCAGAAGTCAGGCAATGATGACAGCGAGAAAAGACCCAAGGGCTAAACAAGCCACTAGACCTTAGGGCTGTAGATGTCTTGGCTCTTGACTATTTGAGGTGTTCCTTAATCATGGCACAGGCTGCCCTGCACAGCTTGTGAAGTGGGACTAAGAGAGTGGTGAAGAGGTTCCAGAAGGTCAGAATAGAGTTGCCAAGGGACAGAGGACATACTACGCAGAAAGCGAAGGAGATTTGGGGTGGGAGAAGCTCAGCTTGGAGACCCTAGGCACCTGGTTCCACCTCTGGGAGGGCTATTCATGGGTGCCTGGTTTTGGTGTGACCTAAAGGGCAAACACACAGGCGTCTAAAGAGGAGTATCCCTGGATACATTGCTGAAAAGCAAAAATGCAGTGAACCTGGCAGTAGGTCTAGCATGTAGCTGAACAGGTAGGGAGAAGATGTGCCATGAACTAAAAAGTTTGTGATAGTAATTTTTGCTCTTAACCAACAGTAACTGTATTCCTCAATTCACTTGCTTTTTTTCATCTGTGGTGCAAATCAAGACAGACGTTCAGTCCTTCCAGTTCAAGAAAACAGTAAATAGCTGTGATCTCACTTTCAGACCAACCAAGAGAAATGAGGCAGTAGAAGGGGGAAATAATTTGATGTTAGTCAGTGTACTATAGTTCACTCCTCTGTGCCCATGGAATGAAATGTGCTGCTCTTTCCTCAGGTTTAAATGACATCTGGGTCTCAGGAGTGCTAATTTCTTGATGTAAACGTGATGTGCTCTGATGACACCTCATTGGGACTCACCTAAGGCACTTTCTCTGCCTGCTCAAAAGATGCTTTCACCAAATTCACTAAATTTACTTAAACTCATATAAGCCCCATAAGCTATGGCACTAGCTATGACAATGCCTGCCTTTCATATAACACTGTAGGAGACTGTGTATTGTGGCTAAGTATATTCAGATATATATACATAATCATATTATTAATGTGCATACAACTGTTCTGCTTCTGAGTGGCAGAATTTAGTGCAGATTATGCTTAATATAAATTTCCCACTGTGTGATGGTGAATGAAGAAAAGTAATGAAGCTCATAATTCCATGCAAATATAGGTATCCTTGGATACTGCTGACACAAATGACTGTTGGGATAATAAGAAGAGGAAGATACTGAGCTGAACACTGACTTAAATTGTGACTGAAATACCAGCAGTGTATCTAATGAATTGGTCTGCCATTTCTTTATTGCTAAGAATGGAACTATCCTCATAGTCATATGGCCAAGTCCAATTAAGTCCTCATGATTAATTTACTGCTTGTAGAAGGTGAGAAACCATCAGCCTAAAAAATGGGTGTGTTATACTTTGCCACATGGCACAATCCCAGAGGCACAGCCCTGACAACACTGACTCTCAAACAGAGGGTAGAGGGGCTCTTACTGAAACACTTGATAGGAGCTGGAAACAAATTTAACATCTTTCCTCCCTACAACTCTGCATGTGCCAGCATTCTTTCAAAATCATAATAGTTTATTACACAGTTTCTAAAACTATTCGATTGAAGCAAAAGCCAGAAACTTACTTTCAAGCTCTTTTGATGCTGGCCAGCCTATTCCCACTTCAGATTGGTTTAAAACCTACACCACTTTTAAATTAATTTGTTGATTTCTCTGCAGTAGAAATAGCTTCTGTTCTAGTTCCAAGAGGAATGTTAGTGAATTAGACAAACAGAAGAGAGTAGAGTTTCTGGCTGTAATTAGAGTAAAAGAGGTTCCTTCTTTGGTTAGTTGAGAAAGAAGCCGTATAATTTAACAGTTATAAGGCCACTCACACAATAAACTCACTTTCTTTGGCATATCCGGGGTACAACAAACCAACAGATCCCTCTTTTAATGGAGCTATGAGAATGTGAGAGACAAAATAACTTATGAGAGATATCCTAAGGGTTCCTCTCTCATGTTGGAGAGCAGGTAACAGCTTTTCTGAAGTAGTCCTTGCCTTTAGGAGACACAAATTGTATTATTCTACTTAAGAATAAACTCCAGGTTGTAGTTAAGGTAGTTCTCCAACTCATTGATCTCAAACATCTCAGTACTTCTTGTGAGCTTTCTTCAGTGGTTTTCCATCTGTGCAGGTAACAGGTGTTAAAGGGTTTGTGCTAACTGCATTTTAGTTTCTCCTGCAACCTTCTTGGGTCTGAGGTCTTCATGCTGAACCTATGACAAGGCAAAAACCTGCCAACTTTAAGACAGCATCAAAGACTCCTGACAATTAATCTCCATACAACTCACCACAGAAATCTCTTGAGAAGAGCCCAAGTCTTGTCATAGTATTGAATCCTCTCTCAAAACAGATGTTAAATGTTTTCCTTAATCACTTTTTTTAGTGCAGACAGACAAGCTTCTCCCCATGAGCCATTCTTCTTGGGAGTACTTGCAGATGACAGAAAACAACCTTTCCTGAGCAGGGCTGATAGGTTGGTCCTTATGTGTCAGGGGCATTCTGTTGATTCATACCAGCTGAGGAACTGACACAGGATAAATCCAAGCTTTTCCCATTCCTCCTCCATGTTGCTATATATAGAGTACATAACATAACCTACTCTTAGGAAACTGGCAGGATTCCTACTTGCAGCAATTACAACTAGTTAGTCTCAGTTTTCCTCTTGACTTTTTTTAACTCTTGCCTGCATAAGAAGGGAACTTGCACTTCCTAATGATCTTGAATGTCTGCTGTGGTGATGTTAAGATGTTCTTTAGGGCTGTTAGCACTGAATTTGGATGAGATGAAAGATTGTCTTGAGTAGAAAATTATTTGAGACAATGTAAGTATGGAAGAATACTTTACCTTGTTCTAGAGCTTTGAGCTACCTAATGCTGTATAGAATCTATCAGTGAGAAGTTTTCTAGGCTTCTTGCGTGTTATGGCCCCATACATGGGTCTATATATTCATCTAGTAAAGAGTGATGCCCAGAAAAAGGGGCAGGTGAACAAAACTGCTCAGAGACAGAGTTTTAGTCCATGAGCAGCAGGTATTCATTAATTATGACGTCGGGGAGATTTACCCGTTCAGGCCAGGTAAAAACTCCAAAGTGATTCCGTAAGAACAGAGATTTTATACAATATTTCGGTCATGATTGCAACATAATTTTACATATTCATGTTATTGCATCATTTGATTACAATATTCATAACAGGTGGAGTTAGGGGTGGAGATTGAGGCGTGGTCTCTATTTTGAGGAATATTATGGTGGGAGATCCTGTTTGCCTTCATCCTGGGGGTTGCTTTTTTAATCCTCATCCTCACCTCACCTCAGAGACCTTTCATTCTTTCTATTGTTTCCGTGTTCTGATTGCTCAGCCTTAGAGAAGCCTTTGGCTTTGGGCCTATTTACCTATTGAGATGTCACCTTGGCTCCTCTGGATGAGATTTATGGGACTGGGGTTCTTTGCCCAGTGTTTGTTGTGGTTCCTTTAAGGTCTGATGCCCTCAGAACAGGACAGAGTCTCCTTGTGCAAAATGCAGCTTACGAAATATAGCTTAAGGCAAATTAAAAGTGTACAGGGGGGTGTACAGGGGGGTAGGGGCCCTCATGGGCCCACAGCAAAAGTGTCCCAGTTAACCCTTCCTGCTTCATTAGCATGCCTAAAACAAAAGCTCATGAACCCTGCACTAACCTGGGAGAGGATTCATATAGACCTTCTTTGACAGAAATAGTCAAATAGCCAGGAATGTCAAGTTTTCTTCCAAAAAAAAAAAAAAAAGGAAGAAAGAAAGAAAAAAAAGTATGTGGAAATATAAAAGCTCTGAAAAACCTCGAGAGCACTTTTTGATTCTGCATTTTTCTCAGTAATAAAAGGCTAGTACTCTGATGCTGATTAGATTCTGCCACACGCCATTCAAATTCACAGTGCTGTCAGCTAAGGAGACCGTCAAAGTGCAGGCATCAGTGATGGATGTTTTTAGTTTCACTTCCTTAATGTGATGGTAAGATTTGTTTCTGTACTGATAGGCATTGGTAGATATCCATCTTTAGGGTTATGTATGCTGTTAGGGTTGCAAGCAAACAAATAGGTTCTGACCCAAGGGTAACATAACAGAACAGAGCATGAGATGCCACAGGACATGACTCAAAAAAATTGATGGCTGTGATGATAACAATCAGAAGCTAACAAAACTTATCATGAGCACTGTGAGATGGCTAGATTTTGCAGTTGGTTAAGGGGAATTTTGTGACTGATTGCCAAACTCCAGAGAGGTAACTGAGGGGACCTCCCAGGGAGTGGAAGTGTAAAAGGCAGCAGAACCAAACCTGTGTGAAGAATCTCTTTCTAATATCTAGCCTAAACCTCCCATGATGTAACTTCAGGCCATTCCCTAAGGCCCTGTCCCTGGTCACCACAGAGAAAAGACCAGTGCCTGCCCCTCCCCTCAGCTTCCTCTTCTCCAGATTGAACAGACTAAGTGCTCTCACCTTCTCTTCATACAGCTACTCCTCCACGCCCTTCACCATCTCCGCTGCCCTCCTTTGGACACTCTCTAATCACTTAATGTCTTTTTGCCACCATATTCAAGGTGAGGCCACCCCAAGTCAGAGCAGAGCAGGACAATCCCCTCCCTTGACTGGCTGATGACGCTTTGCCTGATGTCCCCCAGGACAGGGTTGGCACTCCTGGCACTTCTGACTCACACTCAACCTGACATCAGCCAGGACCCCAGATCTCTTTCGGTCTCTTTCCTGTCACTACTTTCCAGCATCTCATTCCCTAGTCTGTACATGCATCCACAGTGTAGAATCTGGCACTTTATCCTGTTGAACTTGATATTGTTGGTATTGCCCAGCCCTCTAATTTGTCATGGTCTCTCTGCAGGGCCTGCCTGTCTTTGAGGGAGTCAACAGCTTCTCTCAGTTTTGTGTTGTCTGCAAACATTTTAGTACCCCCTCCAGTCCTGTGTCCAAATCATTTATGAAGATGTTGAAGAGCACAGGGCCCAACATGGAATGCTGGGGAACCCAACCGGTGACAGGTCACCAGTCTGATGTCACCGCATTCACTATTAACCTCTGTGCTCAACCCATGAGACAATTGCTCACCCACCACAGGATGTGTTTTTCCAGCTGTGGGCTGAACAGGTTGTCCAGAAGTATTCTTAGAGAGACAGTGTCAAAATCAAAAAAGATTACACCACCTGGTTTTCCTTGACCAGCTGTGTGGGTTACCTTGTCATAAAAGGAAATCAGGTTGGATAAGCAGGACATTCCTGTCATGAAGCTGTGCTGGCTGTGACCAGTGACTGCATTGTCTTTCATATGTTTTTCAGTACTTCCCAGAATAATCCTCTCCATAACTTTACCATGCACTGAAATGAGACTGACAGGCCTATAGTTGCACGAGGCCTCTTTCTTACCCTTCTTGAAAATCAGGACAGCACTGGCCAGCTTCCAGTCAGCTGGGACCTCTCTGGACTCTCAAAACTGCTTAAAAATCATCGAGAGAGGTTTTGCAATGACATCAGCCAGCTCTCTGAGGATTCTTGGATGACTCCCATCAAGCCCTATAGATTTGTAAGGATGCAGTTGGAGCAGCAGATCTTTCACAAATTCAGGGTCAGCTGGGAGTTGATTATCCTCGCAGTTATGGTCCTCCAGTTCAGGGCACTGAGACCCCCTTGGTCTATCACCTGTGTTGAAGACGGAGCCAAAGAAGGCACTGAACACCTCTGCCTTGTCTCTGTCCATGTTTGTGAGGTGTCGTGGGTTTGCTGACCAACCTCCCCTGCGGCTGAAAACAGTTTTTTTCCAGGTGGATTTCCGGAACAAAGCCAATCCAAAGTTTTAGTAACGCCTCTGCCAATTACATATTTAAGAAAATGGAACAGAAGGTTGTTGTGCAGAAGAAAAATGGAAGAACCAGCGTAGCAGTGCCCTCCACCCCAGGCCAAGTCTGGCCCAGGCGAGGGGGGTCAGGCCCCCTTCTCTCCTGTAACAGAGTAGAGAAAAAAAAAAAAAACTTCAGAGAAGAACCTGAACAAGGCATGCTGGAAAAGGAATTCCAGGCAGAGACAGTGCAGCCTCCACGGTCAAAGCTGGCAGCTAGAGGAGAGAGAAGAGCAGCCCAAAGGGGGGTCTCCTTCTCCCCCCTCTCTCTCTTTTTCTCCCTTCAACAGGGAAGAGACTGAAAACTAAAAACCCTTACCGTCTGTGGAAGATTACTGAGTGAGAAGCCCTCTGCAGCTCATCAAGGAGCCCACAGGGGAACAGAGGAGGGCATGAAGAAGATGGGACTCGGTTAAAGGCTAAGATGAAACAGAGTCCTGCTGGAGACCTGTGGCCCATGGAGAGAGAGACCTACGCTGGAACGAGTTGGCCCGGATAGGATCTTGTGATCCCAGTGAGGGATCTATGCTGGGGCAGCTGATTTTGTGACCCCAAGGGACAGCAGAGAATGGAAGAACTGTTGCCCGAAGGTAGGCTCATGTTAGAGAGGTCCACCAAGGACTATCTCTTGTGAGAAGGGACCCCACAGGAAACAGGGGTGGGCTCAAAAGCCATTATCCCCTGTGACTCTGTGATGAAGATCCATGGTAGGCAAGTGTCCCTTGCAGTCCAGGGAAGACCCCACAGGACCTGGGTAACCCCCCAGGCTCTAGTCTCAGCCCAGGAGGGGGTAGGCCCATCCTTGAGGTTGACATAGAAGAGAGAGAGAGAGAGAGAGAGACAATTCCAGCTGCGATGAATTGGAGTTGTCATCCCAGAGATAATAGAAGAGGAACTTCTGAGTGCTGCAGAATAGTTTGGAAGACCTGTGGCTCTGGAAGTAGAGAGGAAACTACTTCTTCTCCTGAACTGATACAAGGGGGGAGGGGTACTTCAGTAAACACAGAGCACTTTTGCCTCGTTAGAATTATTGTATATATAGTTCTTTAGTTTTTATCTTGCTAGTAATAAATCCTAATGTTATTCTCCCCACATCAGATCTCTTTTGTCTGAATGAAACTTCTCTCAACTTATAGCAATTGTGTGGGGGATGAGAGAAAACTGGCCCAGAGCAAACCCACGACAGAGGTGACTATACTCATCCTGTAATTGGCCAATGACATTTCTGTACTACCTATTGCCATTAATGTGTTTGAAAAAACTCTTTTTATTGTCCCCCACATTTCTGTTCAGCTTCAACAACAGCTGAGCTGTGGCTGCACGAGTTTTCTCCCTACAATGGCAAGCAGCGTCTCTGTATTCTTCCCATGTCACTTGACCTGGTGTAGCTGATAAAACAAAGGCCCTTTGAACTGGAAATTGCACACTGTGTTCTGAATACAGACAAATGGATGAAGTGAATGAATTCCCTGGCACTTTTTCTGAAAACCCTCCCTTCTGTTGATTAGAATATTGTGTTTACATTTTCCTCTGTCCTCACATAGGAACCTAATTAATTGTTGATTGCATACAAAGAGAGGCCCAAGAGAAGAATAATTTTATATAATAGCAGCTTTCAGCTTTTGAAGGGGCAAGGCTGAGTTTGGGAGACAATCTTTAGCAAACAACAAGAAGAGCCAATGATAGAAACTATAATAATATGGTTCAAGACAGTCAGGAAAACAAAACCATTTAAAAAAAAGAATTTTTTTTCCATCACTTTTACTAATAAGATACCTCTTCACTGGGGAAAAAAACAAACAACCCAACCTATAAAAACCCTCATGTGTACAGTTAGCAGAGATTTTTCAGGGCCGCATTTCCTCTGGCACCATCTCTTATAGGTTCTAGCTAGGTAACATAGCTGAACACATGACACAGACGTCAACCTTCTTTTCAAAATACTCACCTGAATCTTTTCCTTCATTTGCCAGAAACTTGCAGCACTGCAGTTTCTTTCAGGTCTGCCCCTCCCTGTCAAATATGACTGAAATTTATCAGTGAGTTTGAAACTTCTGGAGAAAGGTGGGAGAAAGGATGGGAACTAGAACCAGCTACTCAACCAAATAAGTCTCATTTATTTGGAAATTAGGATTTATGGTGCTTTTTCTAATTGCTATAATAATTTGTAGTAAGACGCTTGAAGATGGCTGTAAATTTGCTGCTATATAGCATTTCACATCACTCCTGCAAAATATTCTACTATTGCATATAATACCAGTTACCTTGTTTTTGGTTCTCTAGTTCATCTATCTAAATGTCAGGGACTGACTGTTCTGCTTTCATTTCTATGACTCTCTGAGGGGTTATGGGGAAAATCAGTGAAACTGGAGCTTTGTCACTTATTGGCTCTGAAACTAACTTATCTGTGCAGAAGAGAAATTACATGGGCATGTCCTCATCTTATTTCATCATGACATGAGAAGCCTTCTTTCATTTCAGAGTCTACTTCTCAGGCTGTGCATACTGCAAATTATACTATTCTGAGAATCGGTGCGAATAAAATACATCTCTACATGTCCATACCTGACATCTGAGATTACAGCATAAAAAAAAGAGAGGGTAAAATTGCAAAGGATTTCTGGTCTCACAAATTCTGTTCAAGCCTCAGAAACTGAAGCTGTTTGAGCACCACTTAATACAAAGCCATTTATTTCACTGTCAAACTACAATTCCATAGGGAAAAAGTTTTGTTTTAGGAAAAGCCTCTCCTTTACATGACATTAAGAAGTAAACAGTCACGCTAAGTGCTTTTTCTCTTACAGAGAAATGTTAGCAAAAAAATCGTGCAAGATTCTGCTTCAGAAGGTCAGTATATATTCATTACATGCACTCCTTTCCTCCTTGGAGCCAGTGAGCTCCTACCAGCATGAGCTCTGAGCCTGCATGATAAAGATTCCTCCCCTCTTCATCTGCGAACCTCTTGTTCAGTACAGCTCTCAGTGGACTTTCATTGAAATCAATCTTATATTTTATGCCTATGGTTCCCTTCAGAAATATCTAACTTTATTTTTTTTTCCAGTAAGCATATAGAGGTGGAAATAAAAGCAAGCTCTTCGTAATTTTGATGGTTTCACTAATTTCTACCAAAGCCTTCCTTTTTTCTCTGAGCTTACTGCTGAGCTCTCAGATAAGGGGGTTTGCCTTTCTCCAACAGGTGTTGAATAGCTTGTGCACAAGAGGCTTTACTGTCCATCACCATTTGACCCATGTAGTCAAAACAGCTCGGCAAAATGACTGGCAGGCACTAATACCAGATGTGAACATCAAGAGACAAAGATGGAAAACAGAGCAAAATATTACTAAGCAAACAATGTTTTGCATGATAACATTTGGGGAGACCCAGAAAAAAGCATGTGAATCTAGGCTGCTCCACTTGTCCTGTCAGAGGCTGGAATGATTTTTGCAGATTATTGCTGGGGACATGAAGTTCACAAGTGTGTTCATTTGCTCATGGGATAGGTCAAGTGGCCCAACATAACTAAAGTAGATTTATTTTACTGTTGTTTTTTTTTTTTTAATTGTATTTGAAGAAAACCATAGTTAGCCTGACAACTGTATCTGCATTATTGTTGATACTGTGTTTTCTTTCAGACATAACCCAGCAATGATGTGGAAGGAAGTATCTTTAATGATTTTCAGTGAAGCCTTTGTTGTTTAAAGAGTGAGCTTTGGGTGATTTTTTTCCCAAGAAGACAACTATTTCACAAAGAAAATACTATCATGAGCCATTATTGGTGAAAAGAGAAGGCATGGGATATTCCTGCTGTAATGCATTTGTAATCTGAGATGCTGACCCAAAGCTCCTTGAAACATAAAGCAAAACCCACAGTTCTCCAAAGGAAGCAGGACTGGCTCAGACACAGAGAAGCAAACAATTTTTTCATGAGTAATCTCTTTAATTAAAAAAACTTAGCTTGAGGATGGCTTAATTGTGCAAAACTGATGAATCCTTTTTGTCAAGATAGGAAAAAGGAAATAATATTTTAAAAACCCCAGAAATTAATAAAACCCCTTGCTTTCCCTGCCTTCTCCCTTTTTCTTTGTTCCCTTGAAGATAGCAGTCCTTATTTTAAGAGAAGAGATCCATTTCATTTTAAATTTCTCAGTTCATGATCTTATTTTGTATTCGGCTATCTAGTTATATTAAGGTTTTTCATTTTAATGAGAGAGGTGAATGTTCCATATTAGCTTGATGCATATTCAATTTTTGCAATTTTTCCCCCTTGGTTCAAAATAAAAATTACTCATTTTCCTGTATCTATTCAAGGCACTGAAAAAAAAAACCCACCAAAAGCCTTAGAAGAGATAACATTTGGAGTTACTTTACTGTCAAGGACAGCTCATTTCTAGATTACAGTAAACAAAACCTAGAAGAAGGAAGAAAGAAAATATACTTGCAAAGAACTGCGGTTATATCTGGAAGAAACAAATCCCAAAGAATGGATGTATAGGACATATTTTAGCAATCCCTGATATTTGACTGGCTGCTAATACTGCAGCACAGTAACACTTCTATAGCAGGTTACGGGGGGATCTGCTACAAGACCCAGTGGCACATTTTGCACTGGGAGACGGGACACACACACACGAGATATGTGACCCACAAAATGGCATTTATTGAGACATCTTTTATACAGGGGAACACAGAAGGTTCAGGAATAGGGGTAGGAACCCCGGCTAGGAACATCAAATCCTGAGGGCTACTGATATGGGGACTTGGAGGGATAGGCTACTGGGGTATGTCAGGTTACTTAGGGGGAAGGAAGAGCTAGGGGAACAATGGAAGAATTGTCCTGGGTGCACGGACAGGGGAATATGCTGAAGCTGCAGTGCTGCGGCCTTGTAGTTGAGCTGGTTCCCAGGCAATTCTGCACAGCTGAAGTTACTAGAAATCTTCCAGAGAGATCTCTTCCTCTAAGCCTTCCTTGCAGTGCTTTTTCATTTCTCTCCGTGTTCTGTAGGCCTCCTCTGGTCCACCCTCAGCACACTTCTATGAATACCTCATAAAAACTGAAAGAATTAGCAGAAATTTAATTTTTCTTTAACTGAAAAGAAATGACAGAAAATATTCATTTTTAATGTATATGGTCATATATTGAAAATAATGGGACAGATGAGTGAATAGCAAAGATTACAAGAGAAAAAAAGCATGGAAAGCCTGTTCTGCCATCTTTTAGTTCCCACAGATTTTTGGAATTCCTTTAACTCACTGGACACATGTTTATACAATCCAAATCAGCCTCACTGTGAGACTTATTTTAAAAAACACTTTGTGAAATTGAACTTGAACACAGAAATAATGTAGTTCATTAAAGAACTCATCTGTGTACCAGTCTTGTTATTAAATGAACCATTCAGTTTAATTTTTTTTAATTTACAATGCCTTTTTGTGATAATCAGAAAATTGAGTATTGCATACCCCACTGCCATATGTACACTTTAAGATAATTAGGTGCTCAATATCGAGATTTCTGCGAGGAGAAGTAGCTATATTCTGTAATAGCTATAATAGTAACCCTATTCTGTTTTGAAACTGGAAAAAGCATTTGCATTTTCAGTACTTTTCCTAACTGCTCTCCTCTCCCAGACTTTCTTCATCTCAGCTCTGTTTTGGATGTGTGTTGCAATTTATGTTTGTTGTTGTTTGAATGCAGGGTCTATGAAAAAGATGCAGAGGTACTGGTAATATCTGCCAGACTTGTTTGCGCTGTTTCAGAGAGCAGGGAACTGAGTGGTGACAACTCTCTGTATTCTGCTTAATGATATTATCTTGGTTTGTTTATCTAAGCATTTTAAATGTAAAAAAAATGTTGTTTAAATCAAAACACTGTCTGTATAACAAGAAAAGAAGTAGCATGATAAAGAAATAAAACAGAAACTGTCACAAGGTTCATCTACCATAAACATCTGATTTAGGAGTTGTAATTCACAGTAAACTATACTTAAAAAATACTGCAGTTCCAGTGACCAGTGTAGCCACTGACTGGCATTAGATGGAGAGCTGAACTGGATATCTAACTTTTCATCGCCTAGTCCTCTGGGAAAGGGTTATACTTTTCCTTTCTTTGAGTGTTTTTAGATTTCATCCTCCTCAAAGTACCCTGCGACATGAATTCAGGCAGTGACAATCTGATTCCCTTAGATCTGCCACTCATCTACTGGTTTTAAGATTACTACTCAAGCTGCATGGGAGATTAACTAAAGATATCAGTGGGTTTTCCTGAATGTGCACACCTTCCCTCTGCATGTTCCCCTTGCCACATCTGCCTCTGCAGGTCTCTGCTATGGTGGGACAGCTGTGTGAATTTCTGCTTCTTCAGTCAAACTCTTTCAGCCTGAAAGAGGCAGGCTGAGGCACAGCACAAAAGGACACACAAAGCATAAAACGGGTAAGAATAAATACATACAAAGAAAATTGTGCTCTGCCAAGCTGTTTACATGGGAAAGACCCTCTCCAGAAGTCAAAATCCACATCTACTGTGTCACTACCAGCGAGTCAATCTGGGAGGTAGATATTGCCTGGGCTGAATATGTCTGGCAGTGCCTGATATCCAAATGAAAATGGGGAGTATTTACCTGCCCTCTTGCTCTGCTCCCAGGTCAGAAGGTGTGCAGGAGACTGCTAGTGGTTTTGGACTGGTTGGTAGTTTTCAAGACACCTCCATCCAACTGAGCTGCCAGGATGTTTGAACTGTGAGGGCAATCTCAGAAGACTTTGTAAACTTAGTGCTGTCTTGACTTACTAGTAAGAAGAGTCTGTCACATATCTTCTCTCTCAGCACAAGCATAACGTACTGCTTATTTTTCTGTCTTAGCCTGTAATTTCTCTGCCTCATAACCAAATTTCCCATTGTGTGTTCAAGAAATTTTATCAGGAATATAATATTTTTACAACAGGAAAACATCAAGGAATTATTTAATCACTTAATTGTGAGTTACTTGAAAAAGCAAGTCCTCCTTACCCAAAACTCTGAAGCATTTAAGCTCTAAGCTGTGTTTTGCTGTGATGCTATACTGTCTTCATGAAAGCTGTTGTCAGGTAATCTGATGTGCTGATGCTTTGAAGGACCCAGATCTCCTGTATGAACTGTGCCTTCTCTGGGGTCTGCAAAATCTCCCCTGGACAAGCCACATAATGCAAAATGGGAAGAAGAAGAGTCTGGCTTACAGTAAGTAACATAATCAAACAAAAATGCAGGTCTCATCAGACACTGTGACACAATATCCATAGAGATCTTAGTATTGAGCTGACCTGACACAAAAGATTTAGTACTAGTTTAAAAATCAAAGTGTTCTGCCCTTTTTGTAGTCTGTTTTTCTTGTTTGTTTCTTTAGAAAAGTTTGAAATTCACATTTATTTTTTTCAGGATCATGATAAATGATGAAATACTGGTAATAATATAAGAGAGCAGAACAACCTTAATCCTTTTCTTTCAGTAGTGTCTGTCTTTTTTAGTTGTTTATATAGAGCTATAAGCTGTCTGAGAGCAGCTGGTTCCTTGTTATTTGTCTAAGGACCAAAATGTGGTAAAAGTGTAAAAGAAATAACAAATTACATGCAAATTGTCAACAAACACTCAGACACACAGGTCCTGGAGGTTGTGAGGTTTGGCAGCTCCTGAAGCATCCAAAGCAGTTCGGATTTAAATTCCCTCTGGAGAGATCCCTCCTGGTTCTGGAATACAGACAATATTAATAGCAGCCAAAAGTGAAACTCTCCTTAAGATTCTAGGATTAAAAGAGCATGGAATGGCTATTAGAGGAAAAGAGTGTTACCCTGATAATAAACACAAAACAACATTTACAGCTTGGAAGGAAAATAAAAAATTACATTTAGTACTGTGCTTTGGTCCCAACAAGAATTCCTGTGCTACTTAAGCTAGATAATATAGACTTTCAATAAAGTCATTTGACTCCTAAAATTCTCATTTAAAGACAAAAAAAAATCAATAAGTCCAACTTCCTATGTGCTTTTACTTTACTGTCTCTGTTTAAATGTGTATTTTGACTACACTCCTCCCAAAGAGTACCAGTATAATATTCCCTGTGTAGGGAATTGTGGAAAAAATTGGAATGTGTGGGAGAAGGGGGAAGAGAGGAGGGGACTCCTCAACCATTTTTAAAGCAAATTACATTATCTAGCTGCGAAATTAAATGAACTTTGCAGAAATAAAAGTGTGCTTTGGATCAGATTCTGACTTTGGAAGTGTCATGAAAACAGCTTAAAATTGAACATGCAATGAAAAAACTAGGCCCTGGTATTAAGTACCAGTACATATCACAGTAGTCATTGTAAGTTTGCACCCGTAAAGCACTCTAAAGGCAGTAAAAAAACTTACACAAAGTACAAATTCATTATTTCTTCAGTTTAGGAAGCTAATTCAGATAGTGCATGCCATTGTGTCACATGCTTCCTCAATAATGTTGATTATTTGTAATTTTCTAGGTACTTGAGGAATCCAGGATATGAAAAAACACTAATTATACTTGAACACCCAAACCTTACAAGCCCAGGCATAAGACAGTAGATGACAGTTTGCAAAAAATACCTGACAGGAATACAAAAAAAAAAGGGTGTGGCAACATATAATGATATGGTCAGTAGTACTTTCTGCTTATTAACAAGTCCACCATCTTCAAGATTTTGATAAATAAACTGAAAATGTCTTTAGAAAAACAATGAGGTGGTTTTGCATATTTTTATGGGAATTCTAGCTTGCTACACATGCACTGTCCCTGCAGATGACCCTGTTCTCCAATACACATTATTTATACCCTGTATTCCGTCATCCCTGTTCCCTAACTTACCGTCTGCTAGAGGCCCTGTGGGGGATTCTGCCTACCAGAGAGATAAGAAAATTAGTGTAAGACAAGTGTTTGCTTGCTGACTGCAAAATATGACCTCTGTGACTAAAACTCCAGACAAACATAAATACTGATGGGATGGCAATTATTTACAGCTGAACTGTGACTGAGGTACTCAGAAGACTTCAAAGTTGGTGCTTCCCTAGGTTCTGTGGTATAAAAACCCTCAGTACTCAGAAAGAGATTCAGAAACATACAAAGACAAATCCCAGGCAGAGGAGCCCAAAGAGCTTTATCAGTTTCCACAAATTATAAGTGTTCTCATTGTCATATGCTGATTAAGTGTGCCAATGGTGAAACTCTTCAGATCTTCAGAAGAGGTATGGGAGCTGAAACAGTAAGGACAAAATCCAGCAGTGTGACCTGCAAAGTGATACAAAAGAAGTTTACAGAGAACCCTGAGCTGAAATGCAAAGGTCTGAAGTTACTTTTTGTGCCATGAGTTGGTCATGAGTGAGCTAGCCACTGTGAGGAGGGAGTGGAGGTGAGACACTGGGTGTGCTGGACCTTTCAGCAACCTGCATGCGATATGAAGCCTTTATTTAACCACCTGCCTCCGCATTGTGGTAGAGGGTTGTTAACCATACATTGTACATTGCGGTGGTCCAATATGAAGAGACTTTTCAAGCACCTTAACTTAGGGTCTTGCCTATGCCTTCATAAAGCATAGTGCAAAGCTGCAGCAGAGGCTTGGGTTCTGCTGTGGGGTGAGCCCTCCTTTGCTTGTGCCTCTTAAATGGTACCTTTTGACATTGCAGTTACTCTCCTGAGAGTTTCTGCAGATTACTCCCCAGCCCTCCTCTGTGCTGCTGTGTTCCTGTGGGACATGAAGGTACTGGCACTGCGTGAATAAGATACAGCCTAGCCCATGATGTGGACATTTTCGAGGGTGCACCCTTGACAGCTGAACTCCTTGAGGGTGTATATCTGTCTGATCATTTCAGATAGTTGTCTAATTTTTTTTAAATTTTTTTTTTCCTTTTCTGCCTTTTATCTGGATGATCCTTTGTCTTGAGGTTTTTGTCTTCTGCTTCAGCTTTTTCATCCTGTCTTTCTTTCATTTGTCAGAATCTTACCTGCTTTCCTGTCACATATTTCATTTCATTTTCTGAAGAAATGGCATCTCAAAGTATTCATCCAGTCTGCAAGTGCCATTTCTTCAGATCACCAGTAGCTTCACAGACTGTGAACAAAAGGGACTAAAGTGCCTCAGCACAGTTCACATGATTCAATTTCACCTGAATAAAATCATTCTCTGTCCAGTCGTAATGCAGGAGATAACCACTTGATATATTTATTTATTGGTACATAAGAAAGGTCTGTCTTGAAGGAAAGCTACAGAAATAAGGATAATTGGAAGAGCAGAGAGAATAAAATAAATGCTGATGCTTTGTTCTGATGCTTTGTTCTCAGCACATTAGAGTGATTCAGCAGCCCTTCTCTGCACAAAGTCTGCACACAGGGAAGAAAATGCTGAGACTGACAGATATAAACTGACTACTTAGTGGCAGGTTTCAGTCAGAATATGGGTATGTGATATACCTACATTTGAAGCCCAACCACGGAAGAGAAGCTCTTTTACCCTTCCAGGTAAAGCTTCCCCAAATATTTGGAAATGTAAATACAGGTCTTCTGACTATGAGTTTTAGTTGCCCCTACAATTGCTCACTAAGAAACAAAACCAAGCAAATGACAGTAATCTAACACAAAGCAGACATGAAGAGCGTGACAAGAAAATAGGATTTTTCTAATGCTACCATTTTTAATAACCTAAAATAATTTAAGGGAAAAAAAGGAATAAAAATTGAACATATTAATCATGATACATTTAATTTGTTGACCATTTCAATTAATCAGGAAGTCACTTAGGTTGATAACGAGAACTTGGTTATTTTCAGAAATTGAGAATTTACTTATTTTACTAAAAAAGAAACTTACTCTAACCTTTAACTTAGCTTTGCAGAAATAAAAGAACTACATATGGAATCCAATCCTGATTGTGATAAATATATATTTTCCTTGTTTTTTTTTTTTTTTTTTTTTAAATTTTATTTGTCATGTAGTTTGAATTGACTGCCCATATATTCTAAAGGAACTTGTATCCATGTGATTGTCATCATTAATCCATTAATATGTAATACCTAGACTTCTTTTTTCATGTTGATAAATGTTAACATTATGTATGGATTATTTTTCTTTTTAAATCCAGAGTGGATCATTAGATTATTTAGCGTAGGCTTTTATAACACTAAATAATAGTTATCATATACTTATTCTTTCCTTCATCTAATAACTTGATTAATCTCCTGAACTAGAGGAAAAGTTTAAACATAAAGACAAATATTTGCTGGGTTCACATTGCTGCAATGATACAACTTAGTGATTTTTTTTTAAATTAAAATTGTTCATCTTTAATACTTAACCAGGAATTGTTATTTTGCATTTTTCAATTGATTGAAAATCTTTCTGCAGATACATCACCATGATTTAGTCTTTTGAACAGTTAAAAGATTGAGTTCCTTAACTTTACCAGTCTTCGGTCTAGCATTTGGATTTTTAAGCAGTTGTTTTTAAAAAAAATTATTTGTGACTGCAGATGCTACCCCAGAATGGATCTCAGCAGTGTTACAAGGACACATAATATCACTGTCTTAATTTGATGGTCTCTGTTTGGGAGTAGACAGTGAGGAAAATATTAGGGAGGAATTTGCATTTGAAAAGTGAAGATGTTTCATCTTCATGAAGAGCTACACAGTAACTCAGCCATTCCATCTGCTGTGCAAGAAGCAGCAAGGAATTCTCTCAAGCGAAAATCCTCTCCAAATTTGCTTTGGAAAATGCCTACTTCCTCATGGCTTTCTGGAAGCCTTATTAAAATTCCAACTAATAATAATAATAATAATTAAAAAATAATTAAATCTGAAGTGGATTAAATCTTCTAGTGGCCTATTCCAAATTACAAATAAGAGATTTTCTGAAATTAGTAGAAGAAGCTGGCCCTGTTCTGTGGAACTTCAAGTTGAATTTTCACCCTCTAAAATTGTCATATAAACTGTAACCACTTCATTTTTAAGTAAACAAATACATAGTAAAATCTTGTCTCTCTAAAACAGGTGATTAATCCAGATACTGACATTTAGATGCTTTAAAAAAAAATTTCTGAATTTCTTGAAGTAATTGAATGGGATTTGAATGTGTTAGAGACCTGGAAGTCTTCTCTCTACAAACTGCTATAAAAAGCTTTTGCAGAAGTTTCAAATAGTGACATTATATACTGCAAATTCTGACTCTCAGTTTCACAAGTTAACCCTTAAACATACAGCTGTGTGTCCAGGTCTGCGTGTCCCAATATGTGTGGTGTATGTATGCACTGTGATGAGCCTTCTAGTATTATGAAGAGGATTTCCAAAATGGTTTGGCAATATAACTTAAAGTATCCAGAGTCTACCAGAGCAGAGGTTTTCATATAAATCACAACCCTCTGTAAGACTACAGCCCTGGGAGATGCTCCACACACACAGTCCCCACAAAGTGGTTCTGACCGAACAGTCACTGATCTGGTGTCTAACACCCCCTAAATGAGAAAATAAGGTCTGAGCCAGCAAATTTGAAACGTAAAAGCATAAAATTCCACTATTGAGGCAAAGGAGCTGCATTTTTATTCTGTACACAGTCTGAAAACAGAAATGGAGATGCCACTAGGCAAAGACTAGACTTTGCATGTGCCCCAGATGGAATTTTTTTTGAGATTCAATTGCAAATGGAGAAATTTGTACTTTGGAGCACCTGGAGAATTTAGATTATGCCTTTTAATTGTCTGAGGAGTAGTCTAAGAGAAGCTGAGTTTTTGATGACGCTAAAGATAAATGCTTGATACTTGCATATTGAGAAATATTTTCCAGTGGTTTCTCTTCAATTCCATGATTATGCTATTTTGTACCTCTTCAGTGAAAAAGCTGAAGAATTGTTCTGCCAATTACCCATGATTACTGGAGTTATTTGCCTGTCTCTTTCTCTCACTAATTTAGGTCAAGTTTTCTGAGTAAGAGATAATGCCTCAGGCTTGCTCCTGAGATGGAAGAGATAAGATATTTAAAGTTTATCTTGACCCTCCAGGTATTACAGTAATCCACTCTAATGCATCCTTGAGGGCTGTGATTGCCTCATTCCTTTCGTAACTTAAGATAAGTGATATAATACTACTTAATGAAAGTATTTTTATCTAACTTTTTCTCTGTTACCAAAGGTCAAAGAGTGCTAGACAAAGTCAAAGATGGTAAGAAGAAGAGAAAATGTATTATACATTTTCCATGGTACTTGTTTTCATTCTCTTTAGAGGCCAGATAATCTTTCTGTGGTGCTCCCCTACAACCTTATAATAGCTGAATAATGTACCTAAATAGACTTGTGCGCTTGTACTTGAACAATACAGAAAAATCAGAAAGAGAAAAGTAGAGCAAATATGTAGCATAGGTAATGAACTAACTCAGCTCTTTTAAGTCTTTGTGGAGATTTTTGCATTTGGAAAAGAAGCATTCAGAGCAGTCATGTTATAGATATATTAAAAAAAAACCAAAAAACCCAAACAAACCTAAAAACAACAAACAACAAAAAAGCACCCAAATCCAACCATAGATATTCAAATAATGAAAAAATATGGGGTTCCAGGAACAGGAATTAAAAAATAGTCACTGTCTCTTTCTAACTGAGCCCCTGACTGTACTGTGTAGGCTGATGAAAGAATTGCCATTAAAGGAGAAACTTGAAACAAAAACCGGAACATTTTCAGTACAAATATTTAGGCAAATTGATAAATTTTTATTTATAAGCATTTGCAAGAAAGAGCATTTAAGGTGAACCAGATTGGTGGTAGCAGGGACTGGGGTGTCAGTAGAGCAAGAGAATGGCATCCTGCTGTGAATTGAAGAGGCATATAGGAGAAATGGTGACTCAGAGAAGTTGCATTTGACAGTGTATTGATTTTGGCTGGGGTTAATTTTCTTCACAGTGGCTAGAAGGCTGCTATGTTTTGGGTTCTTGCTGAAAACAGTGTTTATCGTATAGAGATATTTTAGTTACTGCTGAGCAGAGCTTATGCAGAGCCAAGGTTTTTTCTAATTTTCATACTGGCACAGTGGTGAGGAGACTGGGGGTACATGGGAAGTTGGAGGAGACACAGCCGGGACAGTGGCCCAAACTGACCAAAGGAATATTCCATATCATAGGACATCATGCTGGGTGGGAAGAGGGAGGAAGTGGGGGACCTTCAGAGTGATGACGTTCATCTTCTCAAGTCACGATTATATGTACTGGAACCCAGATTTCTTGGGGATTGCTGAACGCCTACCTGCCCATGGGAAGCAGTGAATTAATTCTTTATTTTGCTGTGCTTGTATGTGCAGCTTTTGCTTTCCCTATTGAACTGTTCTTATCTCAACCCACAAGTTTTCCAGCTTTTACCCTTCCAATGTTCTTCCTGGTTGCTGACTGGCATCAAACCATGACAGACAACTATAGCAAGAAGAAAGGGTCCTTTTCTGTCATTTTGGTGAATCAAGAGGAATATGCGACAATTTTGTGAAAAATATAAGTAAAAGTGTATTGTTCTGTCATGGCCATAGTATGCAAGGCTGACTTAGTAAAGGATGAGACTTTAGCATGAGTTTTGGTAGTGAGGGTGAGTGATCTTTCCTCACTTAAGCATTTAGACTAAACTGTTCATAGTATAAACTGTCATATGTTTTTGTGCATGTGTGCACACACATATCAAATATTACCTAGGTTTCGGTTAATTTTTGTTGTGTGAACCAAGTATGAAATAACATCTGCATACTGTTCACTGGGGAAAGTTTTGTATGCTTTGTAGACTCTGACATCTCAGTGACACACAGGAGACTTTTCACGACTATGTGGTTGTACAGAACTAGCAGGGTTACCACACATTTTTGATGAAAATGTGAACTCAAGGAAGGATTTATAACTTCCACTGACTTAATGCTACCTGGAATTCATTATGTTAGTGTTAAAGTACTGATAATAAATCCAATGCCATCATGTGTTTTTCAGACAAAAATATGAGAAAAAAACAAGGTATAATAATTCCCAGAGAAGAGACACTAATGCTGTGAGGAGCTGGAGCCATGAACACCTGAATGCATCTAATATGACTTGTGCCCAGCCAGTTTTTTCTTTCTGTACCAATGCTATTGCATATGTGAGTGTAGCATACAAGCTGGCATGGAGCTGACAGCCTCTCCACCAAATCAATGTGTGGTAGAAAGCACTATGTCTGCATGACAACTGAATAACAGTTTGTGGTTCATGGTGTTGTTACTGTCAGGGAAAAAATACACACACCGTTTCAGCAAAACATTGAAACTATTTTGCCAGTAAGACCACTAAAAGAAGCAATTAAAAAGTGTTTCTATAAATCCTCTACCTTTATATTGGGTTAGAGGGCAGCAGGTTCTTTCCATGAAGTACAGGAAGAGCTTAGATATATATATAATTTTAGAGCCTTGTGGAAATGTGAGCTGCCTCAGAAGACTGTTACCTGAAACTAAATGGTTTTGAAAAAAAAGGGAAGCTGGGGTACCCCATATAACAATTCATGAATTTGGCTTATTCCAGAGTCTGAGAGATTCAAGTAAAGAGTAGGAAATGTGCTTGTTTAGTCTGGCAGACTGCTGTCTCATTATCATACTTCTGCTGAAGTTCCTAAAGGGAGGGTTCCTCTCTCACAAATGAAGGTAAGACATTGGCCCTTGCAAAGCAAAAGTTTTAGCAATTGCAACAGGATAACTTCTCAGCCTTGGAAAGAAAAGATGCCTGGGTGGGAGGGGGAGGGAGCATGGGGAATGGGGTGTGATGGGTGGGAAAGAAGCAGCCTTGCTTGCAATGCATCATGTCTATTTTACTAACATAATAGCTGATGAATCGTAGCTCAGAACAGCAGAGGGGGATTACCCAAACTGAAAAGAATTTATGGCCTTTGTCATGCGGTGAAAACTATGCAAAAGTAGCAGTAAGTGAGACCTTGGCTGTGTCTGTCCGTCTCTTGGGGACCATCCGCACACAGAAGCATGCAGAATTGTGGGTCCATGGAGAATTCACTCCATACAACTCCAAGATGCTGGAAGATCAGAGCAAACACCCGGTCATCTGAGGCCATGGCTCTAGTGGGAGATGGAGGGGAAGGTGAGACACTGGGCCAAACTGGGGTAACTGTAAAGGCGGCAAATATCCTTGAATAGAGATGTAAAACTCTAGACTGAAATTGCTATTTACCCAGCACAATACTGCTACTTAATAAATGAATTGTAAATTTTAAGTCCGTAGGTCATGTGTCTCTCTCCTTTCAGTGATCACACTTCTAATTTCCCCTGTGAAATCCTGGCTGAAAAGTCATGCTGTGACATTCATTATGCTGAAAAGGTAGACTTTTATTCTGGAGACTGCAAAACACCAGGGAAAACTTACAGAGTGACTGGAAACTCGTCTTGTTTGAAGAGAGAAAAGCTCTGACAAAAAAGCAGAATCTGTCATTGAAGTAGGGAATTACAATAAATAAGTGTTCATTTTGCCAGTCTAAAGCCACCCTACCTCAGACTTGGGAGTTTCTCCATAAACTTCAGAAAACTCTGTGTAGTGGTTGACAAAAGGAACAATTAGTCAGTTACTGGGAGCCACAGAAGGTAAGCAAGTATCTAATGTGGCATTTATTTTTTATGGTTGAGTATAAGTTTACACACAGATCACCTTGATTTTTTAAGCAAATGAATTATCAGTTTTTGAGCTGCACTTTTTGATACTTACATTTAGTTGCAGAACATATAAACTTCCCCAATCTTCTCATTTCCTCTTGAAGATACTTATGGTTTTAACAAATGCTTGTAGATTCTCTTTAAAGCACATCATTTATCAAAGCAAGTAAGGCAGATATTTTGCTAAAAGATATGTAAAGGGATTACATTAGTTGAAGATAATCTCTGAGCGCAAGAGAGAACACTATACAGTGCTGAAAGGAGAAGATTTACCCTTTATTTTATGAATACTGAGCTGAAGATGAAATCAAATGAGATCTAAAATGACTAATATGTGAGTTGCATAGAAGTATTGCAAAATCCTCTGTGAAATTTAACAGGAAACAATTTATGATTTCTACTTAAACATGTTTTGCAAAGGTTTAATGTGCAGATATAGAAAACTTGCATCTATTTTGCTACAGTTCAAAATTACAGTGTCTATCTCAGATCTATTTCTAAATATAAAAAATCCCCCAAGTAATACATCTAAGGAAAATTAATACAAGAATTCTTTATTTTCATTGAGAGACCAAGAAATTTGAAGTTAAAACTTCCAACTTCAGTTATTAAGAAAAAAATTTATACAGGAGTAAATTTCAACCTCAAAATATTTCTGTGTGAAAAGTGTTGCCCCTAGAGACATTACATAGCTCAAAAAAAGCCTGAAGGGAACACAAATTGACCTTTATAATCACATATCAAAGCTTGTTTACAAATCCCTAATTCTGTAACACAGATAAAAGCAGTCATGCCTCACTTCTCTCTAAACACTGATTCTTTAAGATTCTAGAATTCCCACTTAGCATTGAAAAGCACAATTAAATACCACAAAATCTTAGCTTACTGATGGACAGTGGGTTAATTTCCTTTACATATTGATCTTGGCTCAGATCATAGACTTACTTCCTTCTCATGGAAAGAGTAACTTATACTGTCATCCCAAATTGTTATAATTAGTTTCATACATGCTGAAATTCATAGAGAAAAAAAAATTCATATATATTTTTTAAGTTCTGAGCTGGATACTGCCCCCATCATGGGAGAAATTCTTAAAGCAATACAGCAGAAAATTGGCAAGGCAGCTGGGGTTGACAGAATCCCACCTGAAATCTGGAAACATGGTGACCAAGCACTCCATGTTAAGTCTCACAAATTTGTGGTGCACTGTTGGGAACGAGGTGAACCGCCTTCAGACCTTCGTGATGCTGTCATCGTCACCTTGTACAAGAGGAAAGGAGATAAATCAGACTGCTCAAATTATGGAGGTATTACTCTGCTCTCCATTACTGGTAAAATCCTTGCAAGAATTCTTTTGAACAGATTAATACCCACCATAGCAGAAGATCTTCTGCCTGAAAGCCAGTGTGGTTTCCGAGCCAACAGAGATACCACAAACATGGTATTTGTTCTCAAACAGCTGCAAGAGAAGTGTCGGGAACAGAACAAAGGACTCTATGTTACCTTTGTTGATCTCACCAAGGCTTTCGATACTATGAGCAGAAAAGGTCTGTGGCAGATTTTGGAACGTTTAGGATTTCCTCCCAAGTTCCTCAAAATGATCATCTCGCTTCATGAGGACCAGCGCAGTCAAGTCAGATATGGGGACACACTTTCTGAGCCGTTTCCAATAACCAATGGTGTGAAGCAAGGCTGCGTTCTCGCTCCAACCTTATTCACAGTCTTCTTCAGCATGACGCTCCAAAGGGCCACAGCAGACCTCGATGATGAAAACGGTGTCTACATTTGATATCGTACCGATGGGAGCCTATTCAACCTAAGGTGACTGAAGGCCCACACTAAGACCTTAAACCATCTTGTCCATGAGTTGCTTTACGCTGATGACGCCACCCTCGTCGCCCACACAGAAGTAGCTCTGCAGCGTTTAACATCCTGCTTTGCAGAGGCTGCTGAGCTTTTTGGACTGGAAGTCAGCTTGAAGAAAACAGGACTTTTCTATCAACCTGCACCTCAAGAAGTCTCCCATCATCCCCATATCCCCACTGGAGAAACAGAGCTCAAATCAGTCCAGCAGTTTAATTACCTGGGAAGCATCATCTCCTCAGACGGTAAGATTGATGCTGAAATAGACAACAGGTTAGCAAAGGCATACAGAGCTTTTGGTAAACTCCATAAAAGAGTGTGGCAAAACAAACACCTGAAGAAAAGCACTAAGATCAGTGTTTACAAAACCATTGTACTGTCTACTCTTTTATATGGATCTGAATCATGGGTCATTTACCACTGCCATTTGCATCTCTTAGAACGCTTCCATCAGCGCTGCCTCCGTATAATCCTTAACATCCACTGGACTGACTATGTGACCAACACGTCTGTCCTTGAACAGGCAGCAGTCACAAGCATTGAGGCCATGCTGCTGAGAACACAGCTGTGCTGGGCAGGGCACGTCTCCAGGATGCAGGACCATCGCCTCCCTAAGATCGTGCTCTATGGGGAACTTGCCACTGGCTGCTGCAAGAGAGGAGGCCCGAAGAGGAGATACAAGGACTGCCTGAAACAATCCCTCAGCCTTGGCCATATTGATCACCACCATTGGTCTACCCTGGCCTCCAATCGGGAGGCCTGGAGACACACCATCTATAATGCTGCTGCTGCTTTTGAGAACACACGCAGGATCACTCTCGAGGAGAAAAGATAACAGAAAGAATAGCGTCTCGTCAATATCACCTGCGGAGTCTTTCTGCTCTGCCTTCTGCAACCAGACTTGTCTATCTCACATTGGCCTTTTTAGCCATCAGCACGCTTGAAGCATGCATGGGTAGAGCCCTTCTCAAATCTTTGTTCACGAAGCCTAGCCATGATGATGAGAATATGTCACTTTTGTGCCCTGCTCTTCAGCAGATGCTGCTCTTAGTTAATAAAAGGGAACTAATGGGGTAAAGAAGAAAGACAGTGGATGTCTTAGTAATCAGTCAATTCAGAAAAGCTGATAATAAAGTTCATTTTCAATGTGAAAAGGTCTGAGAATTTAATGGAAAACCATCTGTTTCCTCCATATTCATATGGGGTTTATCACAGTTGAATTTCACACTATAAGATAATCCTAAATGATAAAAATTGTTGTTCATCATTGTTACATTTTTTATTTTCAAGGCTTTACATGTTAGAAACCTACAGCTAAACATGAAACATCAGTGGAAATGCACAGGGCAGACACTATACACTACATTTCACCCCAGAGTGAGGTTTTCTGATTGAGTACTAAACACTAGACAACAAGAGTTTTATATTGGACACACTGACATACACTGTAGCGTCATGGGCTGTTGCTAATATGACCAAACTCAACAGCAAATAGTGTGTAGCACTCTAAATTAACCAAATCCATATTTATTATTTATTTGAAAGGAAGCCAAATATTGTTGCATTTACAGCAAATCTCAGATCAAGCAACTCATTCCCTTCAAACAAATAAACCTTTATAATAAGACTGACATCTTTGCCAACAGTAGGAATGCACAGCTCTCAAGGGATAGGGTGAGAAATGTCATAGCTTTGGTACAAGTTCAGCCTTTTGAGGTCCCCATTCTGAATGTAAAGATACTGGCATACTGACTAGACAACTAGACAAAAGGGACAAATTTAGACAAAAAAAAAGCGTATTTACCCATAGTGATTCTGGAGTGTGTGTGGTCCATGTTCTGCTATTAGATATTTTGCTTGCAACTGAACTCCTGGGAATGACAAGTTCCAGGCTGTGGTCACAATCGCTCATTAGAAAAAGTATCTCTACATCATACCCCATTCAGGTAAGCAAATTGAATGTACCAAACTCAATAAAATCTAACCTGGAGAATCAAACTCTGTATTTGACCAAAAGTCTTTCTTTCTGGGCCATAATTTTGATGTTATTGTATTTGTCTTGGAATATGGAAGAGTTTTCGTCATGTGTTTAATGCTTTGTGGTGGGTGGCTGTGAGAGCAATAGAACAGGAAAACAAAGGTCTGAGCTCATAGGATTACAAATGCCTGAGCTGCAGGCAAGCTGTATTTTTGTATGCCACTGGTCCTTCAGCAGAGCCCCGTGGGTAACAGGCATTTTTCAATCATTATCGCAGTTAGATTCTCGGGAAACTTTTATTTTTAATAGGATACTGTAACCAGGCCTCTTACAGTGACTTACTATGTTTTAAACGTGTTAATTATACTGTGAAGCCTTGTGCAAAATTAAGTCACGTCCTTAGCACTGTTCTGATTTCTCCGGTGTCAAAATAACAGTAGGTACTGTTGGAAATGTTTGCTAAGTTCTGCAGGAAACCTGGCTGAATTTAGTACAGAGCTATCATTCTGCTGTTTAGCTGCCATTTATTTAGTTGCATAGTCTGACTTCTTGGAAGCAAAAGACTGTTCTTTCAGGGACAACTCCCAGGAATACAGTACAGCAAATATACCTGGGACCTGTCACTTACTTGTTTATTATAGCTGTTCCTAATGTGCCTACTGAATTGTCCCTCAGAGCACCCTAAACTATGCTGAGACGTAGCACTGACATATTTAGAAAAACTCCTGATGAAAGGGAGAGTGGTGGCAAACAGGACATCCTACCTATATACATGTTACTGAGGATATAAAGATCTTTCAATTCCAGGAAAAATATATTCCGATTACAACTGGAATACTTGCTACTTTCCCAGTAAAAAGCACAATATTTTCACCACCACCCAGGCATACCAGTGTGAGACAAAATCCACTCTTGGCATTCTTTCCTAGCATATTGTAAACAGAAAATAATGGTATGGAATGATTCCTACCCTTAACTATCACTTAAGTGGTAAAACATGAAAAGAGCATCACACTTCCTGTAGAGAAAATTATATATCTTGTTTCATACTGTTGCAAGCAATTTTGGGTCACCATCCAGACATAAGCAAGCCATAAATGAAATAACTGATTTTTGTTTGGAGGGTAACAACTTCCTAAGGACAGTTTATAGGGAAATCCATTTGCATTTCACAGGTCAATGGGCTTCAGAAATTTCACAACTCTATATAAAATAATTGAAATGAAACCCTGATTATATATTCAAGTTATAGAAAAAGACCCTGATGACAGTTTAATAAGACCATATTTCTTGAACTCCTGGGAAGTTTTGTTTGTTTGTTTGTTTGTTTGGTTTGTTTGTTTTGTTTTGTTTTGCTTTTTCTCTTTCTAAATAGGTATAACTATGACATGGCAGACTTGAATAGAGATGACTTGTAGCTCTATCACAGGAGTCTATCCATAAGGCCTGTCTGTCAGTTCCTGGGGCTGGTGTGCTCAGAGTAAGCTTAATAATCCCTGTTTCAGTTTATCATCTGTGAAATGGGGGTGATTTATTCCTTCTTATATTCTTTATCCACTTGGTTTTTTGAGCTCCGAAGAATAGGAAATGTCTTTTGCTTTATGGATAAGCAACATGTTGTACAATCCAGGCTTGAAATTGAATTAAATTCTTGCAGCTCAGGAGGCCCTTGTGAAGTGAGGAAATTCACCGACAACAAGCAGCTTACAATCTTATAAACTGAAATAAGAAACATAACTGTAATACATGGTATCAATACAGTGTTACTGCCTTATACAGCAATGCAGTTCAATACACCACAGGATTTTTATTACTGCAGTTCAACTTGGTTTCCATAGCCTCTCCAGATCCTCTCCACGTGCAGCTTGTTCAGCATAAAATAATTTTTTATAGCATTGCTTCATGAGTAAATTCTTTTCTTCATGTTATGGATCCCACTGATAGGTAAAGTCAGGTTCAGCACAAATGGATACAACAATTTTAAAAATAAATAAATCTGTTACTACAAGTTCGTGGATCAGAAGAGAAGAATAATCTAATCTTTCTTTATTCTTTTGACCTTCCATTCTTTCTTTATTCCATGTGTATTATTATTCAAGGGAAAATTCTTACCTTTTTAACTTAAACTCCCTAAGAAAACTAAGTGCTTTTGGACACTGCTGTGTGAGTTACAAGATTAATGTTTGCCGATGGCTAACTGGTATATAATTTTCAGGAAATGGAATATACATTCCTAATTTTGTTTTAATTCTCTTTACCAGGGTTCAAGACTTTTTAAAATTATTTTGCCATACTCTAATTACAGATTGGATTGTTTGACTAATAAAATATTAAAGGGTATGAAGGGAAAGTGGTTAAAAAAACAGGATGTATTTTACAAGAATGTATCTTATCTCACGAGAAAATTTTACGACATGAATCTCTAATACCACCAACATACAATCTAACATATTAATACAGAATAAATCTGTAGTTCGAGTTGGTTGTATGACAGAAGAATGGGACTATTTCAAAAGTCGGATATTTAAGTATCCCATAGTCTAAAAGCAGAGTAATATAATGAACATTAGGAATGGGATTGCTTATTACCTTAGTAGGGAAATATTAAAAAAAAAAAAATTGGTCTTATTATTAATAAGCCTATATTTTGTGATACAGATTTCAGAATACAAAACCAGTGAGAACATGAGGTTCTCTCCCAACAAATGGGGCACGGGGAGTAATCATCTAGCAGCAAAATCTGTCAACTTCAGGATATTTTAGATTTTGTATCTGGCATGCTCAGCTGTGCCTGACCTATTACAAAATAACATTGTGCTAATAAACAAGACAAAAGTCGGTAATTTTTAAGTATAGAGCAACACCACTTATCAAAATGAACAGACATGTAGAACCTTTATGCTGTGATTTTATTTTTTTTTAGCACAGATCTAGGTAGGGGACTCCTTTACATTTTAAAGTATTGTCAGTGTGGGGAAAAAGGGAAGGTGAATGATATGAGCCTCCTGTGTGCTGGACTTATCTGCTGTTGCAGTTCTTACTCAGGGATGAAATATTTCACTCTCAGCATTGTTCTCTGAAAGCATTAAAATTAATGCAGAAATTTCACTCAATGAAACTTTCCAGCCAGGAGACTAGATGTTGTCAGCATTGTGTTTATTTTTTCTTCATATAAATGTTCAAATTGAATAACTTGGGAACTTATTTTTTCAGCATCCCAAATGAACATTTTGTGTATAACAATTTTTCATATGCTCTTGAATCAGCAGACTGGCTGTTAATTGCCTGAAACATTCCCAAATTGGCCATTAGGAAAAAGAACCTCTACAATACTTTTTTCCCCCCTCCCCTCTTCTCCATGTTACCAACTCTCAGCTGAGAAATGTAGTGCCAGAATATTCTCATTTTGTGGCACCTTTCAGTTCTCCACCTGGCAGGCCAGGCATCAACACATGAAGTGCCTTGAAAATACTCTCTAAAATATTTCTTCCCATATTTGTCTGTAAAAAAATGTAGTGCCTTGCTAGACACTAGTATTTTCTGCCATGTAACTGCACTGCTGAAGTTTTAAAAAAAAACATTACCTGTATGTTAAGGTGTTCCCTTAGCTTCCCAATTAATAGTAAAATTCTTAATTACATCTCTGCTAACTGAGGATGCTGTGCATTGTTACAAATGGGCTACAGGTACGCTGGAGGTACCTTTCAGGGGCAAACTTCAAGTAACTCACTGTCTACACATTCTTTCTGCCTTCATTAACATTAACTGGGCCATGCTTTAATCTTTATATCCCAGCTACAGGCTTTAAGTCACTTCAGGGACAATAATTATTAGCGGTCCTTTGTCATTTTTCTCATCAGCAAAGGAATTGTTCCAGAAGGAGCTTGGGTGAAGCAGCACATGCCCCCAATATTCATGGTGTTACTACTGCTGGGATCTCTTTACAAAAAAAACCCATCCAACAACCAAACCAACCATCTTGCTACAAATAATTCTGTGTGGCTTCAGTATGGAATATGTGTGATCATCAGGAGAGGTCAGCAACTGTTTTCTCTCACCCTAGAAACAAACCACTTAAAATCAGAAAAAGTTTTGCAGCTGACAGAGTCTTTCCCAATAGAGCCATATTTCTACCATCCCTGAGACTCCCCTAGTAAAAATAAAAGTGGTGTTGGTTTTTTTTTTCCTCCCAAATGATTTAATTTAACCCTTTTTTTCTGTTATGCTGAAAAACGACCTCGTAATTTTAGTGGAAATAAAATGGCATTTAATGCATTCAGGCAATTGTATGCTCAGCAGTCTGATGCTGCAATATAGAGAGTGGCAACACTGAGACTCTGAATCTGGAGACAGATATTTGGACCCTGTTTTGTAATTACATGCCTAATTGGTAGTCACATGAGTCACAAAGTTTGGCTTGTGTTTGCACAATCTCTAGCTGTTGTGGACTTGCAGGGTGAGACAGATATGCTCTCCAGTAACAAAGTGCTCTTTTATTCCCTTTAGGAAAATAGATGCCCCTAGCACTGAAAAGGAGACAAACACAGGTGTTTGCCCTCGTCATATCTTGAGTGATGGTTCTTGGGACTCAAACTTTTCCATGTATTTACAGTAATATCCACTTTAAATAGCCACACCCAGATGCTGCAAGAAACTTGTGGAACCAAGCTAAGGAACACCATGGTTGTCACTCAGATGCTTTTGTTACTTTTCAACAGCAGTTGGATGCAACTGAACTTTCCCTATATACTAGTATACACCTTCCCAGCAAATAGTTTTGGTAGAACAGATAGAACTTTCAGTTAAAGGTTGCTTAATATTTGCTTTAAAAGATCCATTTGTCAGTTGCTGCTTTGGTCAGAGTATTCCCGTACTGGGTCACTGCTGCAGCCTTCATCTCTAACAGCTTCCATAGGTAGATTAAAGTAGATTGTTTTGCTCATATATAAAAAAGTGTTAAACTTATTGAAGTACTATTTTTGTGGGCTTCCTTGCTTTCAGATAAGACTTTGAAGTTCCTCTGGGATTTGAATATCCTCACAGCAGAAGGCTTCAGAAACTTTCTAGGGAAGGTGTTACAGTGTTTTATTCCTCTCACAGCAAAACCCCCTGTTTTTATTCTGTTTATACAGAATTTTCCGTGTTTCAGTTTTGCCTCCTGTCCTGTAACTGGGTGCCAGTGAGCCTGGTTCCATCAGCTTTACTTCCTCATCAGGTATTTTTATATGTATAAAAATAATTTAAAAAAATAAATGTATGCATTTACTATTCAATATATAGTTATATATTAAATATGGATAGATATCCTCCCTGAGGCTTCTATTCTCCATGCTGAACAATACCAGCTCTCTCAGCCTCGCTTATGAGAGATACTCCAGTCCCTGCAACATCTTAGTGGTCCTGCACTATACTTACTGGACATACTCCAGTATGTCCACATCTTTGTTGTTCTGGGGAGATCAGAAAAGGAACTATTAATCCAGGTGTGTTTGGCCATGGCTGAAGAGAGAAGGAGGATCATCTCCCCTGAACTTCTGGCAACATGTCTTATAATGCAAACCAGGACCTCTCCTAGTTACCATCTCTCAAAGATAATTGAGAGAGAGATCATTGGGATAGTTATATTTCTACATGAGGACCACAGCCTGCAACCATATGACTTCACCCAGTTGTTTGAAGAACAACTACCTCATCTTCCTGGTCAGGAGGTCTACAGCAGATATCCATAACAATGCCACCCACATTACTCTGCTCCCTGATCCTGACCCTCATCTGTGTAAATGGATGAATTTATAAGTCTCTGAAAAGTTTGGTTTGTGCTTTCTGGGAGGTTATATTACAAGCCACACTGAAAGTCTGTTCACAAGTATGTTTCTGTTACTTTGGTTTGACTTTCTGGCTTTGCAATTTTAGTATCTAATTATTGGGCTTGGGAGCAGAGAGATGGCAGATGTGTCATTTCTGCTAAACTGGAGGAAGAACCTGAGCAAAGAGATGCTTATGAATCTAGACATCTGTTCAAACAGAAATTGAGTGGTTTCTCTTTTGCAAAAATTTTCATAAATATTTAGCTACATGACAGGTCTTTTTTTTTTTTTTTTTTTTTTTTTTTTTTTTTTTTTTTTTTTTTT
>NW_020955444.1:137827-174588 GCF_003031625.1 Empidonax traillii
GTTGCTGTTTTTGGCGTCTCAGTCATACCCTTGTTTTCAGGGTTTAATTTATATTTGTATAAGTATCCTGTACAAAACCAACCATAGCAGAGATGCATGGATTACTGCATTCTGATATTTTTGCCAGGTTGGAAAACCACCATTCATTTCCACTGGGTTTTTCTGACTAAATGTATATAACCTTACTGAATTCAATGACAGAGCTCCTCTCACCTCCGTAGCATTCAAATTTCACCACCTGTTTCTAGTCCATGGCAGCATTTTAAGAATTCCACTGTACAAGGGAGCTCATCAAGGTGTGTTAGAAATCCAAATAAATAATAACAACTGTTATTCTTTTAGATATATTGAAAAGCCTTTGTGTTTCTTTTAGTATTTTTTCTTTCAAGCAAAATGTTTAAATGCTTATTGTCAAAGACATAGTTTAATCTTCCTGTTTCTGAGATGGTTTAAAAAGAAAAAGAATGCTGATGTTGAAATGAGAGTTCTGTGCCCTCTCAGAAGTTTATCTGTCCCTGAGTTTCTTGGAATTTTTTTTAATCTCCTCCACCTCCATTGGTTTCATGACCCCTGCATCATACAAACTGATTTTTGATGTGTACAGAACAGATGTTGCTTTGGAGCTGGCTCATGGCCATCTTTCAAGATGGTTATGAGGGAAACTATTCTCCTGCAAACATTTTGATGCCACTTTTTCTGCACAGATTGCAAACTTCAGTGCGGAGACCTGTTTCTTTGTGCCTGTGGAATAGGATGCTGCACTGAACACCATTTATGTTGTATGAGAATGACTTCTTCATTAGAGATAATAAATGTGTGTGAGCCTTTTTCATGTTCCAGGCACGCACCATGGTGGATGCTGAATATGCAGCCAACAGTTCAAGCAGCTTGTAAATCAATATGATGGGACTGAGAAAATGGAAGAGGAGAAATACAAGTGAAATGAAATCACCTGGGCTCAAACAGCAGCTCAGCAAAGGACTGGGATCCCAGGAGCTGTTTTTGACCCTTGCTCTTACATTCTATCCTCTTTGCTGGACTGTGCTCTGTTCTAGATGTGGCAGATATCCACATTTATTTGAACTTTCTCTCTAGAACCAGATTGTTTAGTACATATATTCTGCTAGAGACTGTTTTTCTTGTCTAAGACTGTCATGATGGTTTTTTGTCTGCTGTTCCTGGCTGTTTTCTGTTTCTCTTTCCTCTTTAGTTGCTCTATTTCTTGTTGATGGTATTTGGGTATTTCACTGATAGTATAGCAGTTATGCAAAAAAGAGATATATTGGCCCTCCATTTGCCTGTTCAGCTTTGTAAAAGGACAAAGAATTCTACCGTACACTTACTGCTGCTAGAACTTCACCAGCTCTGTTTTTATCTTCGAGCTGTGTCACCTTGAATTTATCATGCATTTATAGTGAAGTTTTATGTGTTTGTGATGCAACTTGGTTATTTTTGTTGTTTATACCTTGTTCCAGCATGCCTGTCTAAAAGCATTATTATAACATTTTTTGCTATTACATGGAAATGCTATAAATTCTCCACTTTAGATTTGTGCCAGTAGATAGGCTGACCTCAATGTGCTCTTAAAGTTTTTCCACTTGTCTATGCCAAAGGACTATACATACTCTCTATAGCAGTTACTGTATTTTTTATCACGAACTTGTGGTATGGAACAGCCTTTCCTTTTACAAGTGAAGAATGCCCATTCCTATAAAATAATCTCCTTTCAAGTATCTCCAGGTGTCAGTCCAAACTGAGGTGGCTAATGTGTTAGGAATGTAGTCTATTATGCTCTGAAATCCACAGTCCAAAGTATAGAACTCAGTCTTGTTACATAGACCCTCATGGACTGTGTTATTTTTATAGTTAAAACTTACTTTACTGGGATATGGATACAGCATAACACTTATATGAGAAATGAAATCTCTCAAGCAAGGTGGTTAACAACTGCATGGATGGCAACAAGAATCTCTGCTTTAAGGCCCTCTGTAGGGCTAGATAGGAAATACTTTGCCTCAGTTAATTGTGGGTTTGTGTAAGCACCCTAGCAAAAACATGTTTCTTTCTTATTGATATCCCTCATTATAGTCAATCTGAACCACATGCAAAATTAATTTTAACTGCCTCTTTACAAAAGAATCTCTGATGTGATCCTTTCTGTATCAGCATCCAGTTTCAAAATACTTTTGATGAATATTTTATTGCTGTTCAACCTGACCAGATTTACAGTAGGGACTACTGTCTCTGGGAGTCATTTTCCATGCTGAGTGTTAAACAACCCGGAGGAGTCTCCAGAATCATTCAGATTTCCACCAGGAGGGCTTCTGCATCAGCTAGTCAGGCTGTGAACTGTGCAGGTGGCCAGCAGTTCAGCCAGTCACCCAGTTCCAAGTGTGCCCATTGTCTCCCACCTGATCATTGTCTTACTTCTGCTGGGGACCTCCTGGGCCTCCCTCAAGATTAGCAGCTCAGATGTGCTGGGTGTGCCACAGACATAGCCCTGATACTCAGCTTTGCCACAGATACCACAAAATGGCAGGCTTGATTTTCATACCTGTTTCCCATATAGAGTTTACATTCCTCAGGTTTGGCCACGATATGTTTGTTAGCATCATAATCTCTTCTCTTTCTGTGTCTATGCCACATCCTGACTTCATATGGGGAACTTTTTAGAAGCAGCATTTAGTTGCTATTTTGAAATAACTTTCTGGGTGTTTATTCTTCCTCCCTTCCGTGTAAACAAGGTTGTACTCCAGACTTGCTAGGGTCATCATGTATTCCAGTTATGTCTGGCTTTGATTTAATCTTAGCTCCTTTGATTAATTTTTGTTTTCAGATTTTCATTTGGCATAAGTGATCTCTTATCCATTTTACTCAGTACAGGATTCTTCTATCAGTATCCACGGAAAGTTTTACCTCTTCCAGGATTATGTAAGCCCTTAGCAGTAGTGCTGTTTCATAGTTTATTACTACGGGTGTACGGTTTTGCAGTGTTAAATGTCACACATTCCATTAGTTCCTGCATTCCAGTAATATACACTGAATCATTTCCTATCATTTATGTCCTCTGTCAACTAAATTTTTTGGAGCATTAGTTGGATTTCAAGGGTTTTGCATTCAAAAGGTTTTTTTGTAATATTTTTCTTGAGATCCCATAGTCTGGAGAGGGCTTTCTTTTCAGTATATCATTTCTAGCTGAAGAGGTAAGACAAATAGGCTGAGGTTTTGGTTGTTTTTTCCCATCAAAATGAGGGTGTTAGCCAATATGGCTGGATTTGAGCAGAAAAACAGCTGACTGTCGTCTTCCAAATCTGTAAGACAATGGAATCCAGTCTCACTGCGCTTCATGCATGAGATTTTGGCACATATGATCTAGGTACCTGGTTTGTCTTTATTTTGCCCCTCTGTGCTTTTTGTGCTTTTTTTTTTTTTTTTTTTTTTTTTTTTTTTTTTTTTTTTTTTTTTTTTTTTTTTTTTTTTTTTTTTTTTTTTTTCATTTATATATACTCTACTCCTCCTGATTTTTTTTTTCTACAAATCCTTCTACAAGTGCAGCAAAAAAAGAATTTACTGGACCAATATTTTTTCTTTGTTTTCAGTCTTTTCAATTCCATGAAACTCTGCAGCAAGTTTAGTCAGCTGGATCTGTCTGTTACTCTGCCCTTTTTAAGCTTTGAAAGAGGTGCTAGTTCTAAGTGTCAGGATACATTCTTTCACAAAGAACTCACCCATCTGCCCACCATACCTCCTTCGTGTTATTGCTTCTGGAGAAACAATTCATTCTCATTGATTTATCCTTAGTACAAGCCAAAATGCTGGAGTAAATAATATACACTCAAGTAAAAAGCTATGTTTTTGAGTTCTTGAGTGCAAAACAGAAAAAAAGAAAACAAAAGGCAACAAAAACAGGAAAGTAGAGAAATGACGTATAGTCTTTCAGGATACCTGACATTTCAGTCTTTCCTGATATGCCACCATTGGTCTTTCAGACCCAGCTTAGTCATGGACTCTGATGACTAAACTAGTGTTGTGCATCTGGCTGCTTTTCCTCTGAGCTTGTGATGTGGAACTTGGTTTTATTGTTTTCAGGGCACCTCACTGTTTTCAATCGTTTCAAGGAAAGTACACTGTGTGACAAGAATACACCCACTCAACTTATTGTTAGACCTTATTGCACCCAAGTTTTCTCCAGTTGTTTGAAGTTAGAGGTTGCAAATGAGGCGTTTGAGAATGATTCTGCTTTGGTTTACATGAAGACTATTCATTCATTTCTTTCCAGGGATCAATTAAATTTCAACTGCAGGGTTACGTAAGAAGCTTTTCTGAATTCATACCAGATTACACACACTAAAAGTTATCCCTGTACAAAAGAATGTGTAGACACCAAACATGCACCATAATAAAACAAATGCTGGACTGAGTTATTGACTGAGAATTCAGATGAAGAAATTTCTATTCCCTCCATTCTTACCTATAACAGGGGCTGTAAAACACCATGACAAACCACATAGTAATAGTAATAAGAACAAGAATAATAGTTCTAGACACTTAAATATAATACTGTCTCTGTTTACTCCAGATACTGCTAGCAATAGAGAAGATATATCTACAGGGCATCTTACTGCCTTGCACAGGTAACAGGAGACGCAGGCAGCTTGTAATTTCTTCTCCTTATGTGCTGAAAGGTTCAGGGATTTTTTTTTTTTTAATTCTTCACGCAAAGTGTGGTCTAATCTGAGACTATATTTCTCCCCCTCTTACGTATTCCTGAAACCACTATAACGTTTCGTTCTCGTAGTCACAGCAAGTACCCTCTCTTGTTACTGAATTGAGTAGTTTCCTGATCTGCAGTTTTCCACACAAAGGAATGAAATTAAATCTTGTTCGCATCACTGCGAAAGTGTCTGCAAGTGCTGTGTTGGACACTGAAGTGAAGGACAGGTTGTCTGTTACTCTTCTCAGAGCAATGAATTTCACTCACAGTGCTTCCCAGGTCCCAGAGAAGTCACTTATGCTGGCTGGTAGCGTTGAACTACATTTAAATAAGAGAAGGCACATAATAATTTTACCCTTAACCAAAGTAGTTAAGGTAACAAAATATTTTAAGTAGTGAACATGCCTGAGATGAAAAGAGAAGAAACGCTGTAAAAAAATTTTGGTGTGCGGAAACCAAATCTTTCTTATGACATTGTTCTTTACAGCCAAATGGCTGTCAAAGGACTGTTTGCCATAAGATAGCTTATAAAAGCAAAAAAGTTTTGAAAACTCATAAACTTTATTAATATTATAAATACCTATCTGGTATGAAGAGTAAAATATCTAAAATTAAAGACACACTACTCCTAAAGTACTTTATTCTCCAGGATCTTATATAGGCAGAGTCTCATTCAGTAGCATGTAAATGACTGATTTATAGTAGCTTTCCTTAAGATCTAACAGACACTTTCAATTTTTGTTCTTTCTCTTCATGGCAGGCCAGTGATAATGTAAGTCCCTCATTTGCACAAAAGCAGTATTTGGTAGCTTTGTTTCCAGTGGTAGCTGGTTCAGGCAAATGGTAAAATACCCAACTCAAACCAATCTGCGGCTTTTGCTTAAAGGAGCATTTAAGGGTACACAGACAGAAATTTTTGTGATTCTGTTTTTTAATTCTGTGTGCTTAGCGTGTAATTATTATGTATGCTTGTTCCTTTTGACTAGTGTGCTTGATTTCATGGGCCTAAATGTACACTCCTGTAGGAAGAGTTTCACTTGAAGTAGTGCCAAGCCCCCACAGATCCACCCACAAGCCAATTCTGAGCAGCAATTAAGGCAAAGGCTTAAATTCTTTCTACAAAACTGTACTAAATATGGTTGGCAAAATTTGTCTTCCTGGAACAGAATTCCTCCTTTAAAGGCCCCCTTTCTTTCCCTGCCCTATATGGCATAAAATTCAAGCCTTTTAGCATTGCTTTTAATGTTTCACAAATGTGCTTCCTAATCTTCTCTGCTCCCAATTTCCCACTACCCTTCTCATTTAGATTCATCAACTCAAATTTACAAATCCTTCATTCCCTCTCTAGATAAATGAAATCTAAATGCGTTCATAGAAAAAATATAATTCTAGTTGAAAGATATGCTGACATATATACCAATAGCTAAACTGGGAGAGTCGAAATTTTAATGTATTAAGTTGTTTTTTTTTTAGTAGAACCTTCCATACTAGCTTCTTTTTTTCCACTGTTCCTCTATGTGTTTTCATTTCTCTCACTAGTTGACTTCCTTTCTTCCTTTTGCACTGTGAAATAGTCCACAAAAATTTTTATTTTAGCTTTTTTCAATGATTTAGCAGAATTCAAAAGAGATTTATAACTCAACTACATAAACAAAGAGGAAGAATTTATATTTGTAAAAAAAAAAAAAAAGACCATTTGCTATTTAGGTGTGGTTTTATGTATTTATATTTAAATTTACTCATGTGGTTGTGGTTTTTTAATATATAATTTCACTTAATCTCTGTTGAACTCAGTGGAAAATTTTCATTTAGGTGCCTCATTATCCACACTTATACATACAGATGACTTAGATCTGTTGACTATATAATGCATTGTCTTGGACAGCACCTACAGGAGCAAGAATGAACTCTGAAAGTTGAACTGCCTTCTGTTAATACTTTATATAGCTAGCAGACACTGTTTATTTTTTCACTAGCATCTTCTTTCCTGTCCTCTTACCTGCACTGATTATCACCATTTTTACAGCCTTTCTGGAACTAATTTTCCTGCTTTTGCTGGTTTACAGCAGCATCTTCATGAGTGAAGGCTCTGTGTGAATGCGAGGAAGGATTTTGTTGGACTGGAAAACAGAGTGGTGATGAAATTTTTGCCTTGAGCATCTCAACCTTAGAGAAAAGAAAGCTTCATAAAGAAGAACAAAGTTTCCAGGTCTCACTGAACAAATACCCTTCCAGTCTTGCTTCTTCATATGCTTATGTGTATCAAAATTTCATCAATCACGTAGTTTTAATGCCCATAACTGCACTTTATTTCTGCTCCTTAATCAGAGTATTGACATGGTTTCAGTGGCTGCTCTGAGAACTGTTTGTTTGAACAACAACAAAAAAAATCTTATGAAATCGATTTTTGAAGCGAAATTCCATTCTTATTTCTTTCTTTTTGAAATCACTCAACAGATAACAATCCAGGAGTACTAATGCAGAAGGCATGCATTTTTGCAAGTGAATGAAGTTAGGTGTAAGAAATGAAAGAAGATATTGATGAGCATATTCAGGAACTGATTTTTGGAATTTCTGTGATATAAACTCTTCCCAGACAGTTTGTTTCACTGGTTTACTAGGAATTCATGAAAACTTTTCCACATTTACTTCCCACACTCCCAATCTTGCTTTTTTGCTCCGCCTATAACTTTTACAGTTGTATCTGTGGGACTCTGTATGGAATTTCAAAATGTTGTTCAGATATTTTATTAAGTATAAATTTTCCACATATGTCTACTTAAGGAAAAAAAACATATACTCATTAGAGGAATTTAATAAGTCCAGCTAAAATAAGAAATTCTTTGTGGAGCAATGTTATCTGGCTTATAACATATGTATCTGTCATAGCTATCTATTAGCTTCCCAGAAACAGATTGGCTATTGCAGATGACAAAACTGTTGAACTTAAAATAATTATCATACTCTTTGCATGCTGTTTTTGGTGAGCAGACTCATCGTAACTATGAGGCCTCATTCTCCAAATAGAGTCTGGCTGTGCCTGACAGTGCTTTAGGAAGTATTAATGTAGATTCTACATCCAGACCATGTACCATTTGATCTGCCAGGTCTTTAGTCCATCTTTCTTCTAGTAATAGGAGTATGAAAGTTCTGTACAAAATAAAATTAAATACAAAATATTATGTTGAGGTATCCTGTACTTTTCTACTTCGCTACCTCTTAATTTTCGTAGATGTTTTCCCAAGTTGCTACCAGTGCTCAATATGTTTCCTTGGACTGTAGGCAATGCTTAAAGGTTGCTTGACTTGTTAAAGTTAGGCTAAATACAAGCAAATGAACATATAAGCAAACATGGAGAGTTAGGCTATGGAGCACATTTATAGTGAAGAAAGTTTAATTTACTTGCTTGATTGTTTGCTTGTTCATTTGTAATTAGTCTGAACATACAACTGTAGACTACTGGGAAATGACAGAAAAAGTAGAATGGCAAAACCATAGTCTCACAGAGCAGATATGCAAGTCTGGCTTGTGTTATGAGACTGTTTCTATAGGGCTGTGCACAGCCACTCCTGTGGGCTTGTCATGAGGGCTGAAGACTTCTAGACCTCAAGTGCAGGCTTTCCTCTGTATGCCTCACTTTCAAGCATCTTTCACAAAGAGGGAGGTAATGAATGGCTGACCTTATGGATTCTCTTATTCTAGTCGAGTAAGTTCTGAGGAATTTAAACTACTTCAGGATGCAATTTTATTAATAATGTTTCTTTATTTATTCTTCCTTGATTTTTTTATTCATAAGGTGTCCTAGGAAGAGAGCAACATATAAAGGCAATTTTTTACAGCTACAGTGGGCAGATAAAGGATGTTAATTTGCTTATTCCTTTACTGTTGCACAAAACCCTACTTCAAATACAAAATTCAAGCAGGAAAGCAATCAAGGTTGTTGAAACCAGTAAAATATTCAAGTTTGAAAAGAAGAGTGGTGGGATTTCTTTGTTGTTGTTGTTGTTGTTGATGATGATGCATTACTTTTGCTCTTGAGAACATGTATTACTTTAAGTATACACTAACACAAGTTCTGAATATACAGTTTCTGGCAGAGAAAGTTGTGAAAATAAGGTACACATTTGCAAGGGGCTAATAATTAAATCTATTAATAATTGCTTAATGCTGAAATTTTAAAGGCAGACATTATGCTGTCAACAGTAAGCAGATAATTTGTGCAGCAGTAGTTCAGGGGTGCCACAATCCCTACGTGCAACAAGTTCATAGCAGCAGATGTTGGAAACAGAGGCACTTCATCAGGTACACCTTACTTCTTTTCTCCATACATTACTTTGTAAATCCTGGCTGCACTTTGCGCCCATCATCTGGGTTTGATGGTTTTCAACAACTCCATTACTCTGACATAAGTGACAGTGCACTTTGTTCTGCCGATGTGCTGCTTTTTGTTTTGTGTAAGTACATGGATGAAGCTTTCACATCATCTGTATTCTCTAATTGTAAAAAAGGCCTTGTGATGAAATGTGAGAGATAGCAAGCTTCCTCATGCCACTGCAGAGTAGCTAATGTCATTTAAATGACAGCAAAGACTACTTACAATAAATGAAATCTACAACGCTTCTGGAAGGACACATATTTACATGAAAATGCTTTTCAGTGCCTGTTTTCCTAACAAACAAGGACACTTTTTAAAGGTCATTTTCATGGTGATAAGAAGTGCAAGTTCAGTTTTCAGTTGGAGAGCTAAATAGCATGTGTTTTTTAAATTTTTTATTCTTTTGAATTTATTAATACCTTGACTATCCCCATTCCTCTTACACCCAAAATGTGGAAAAAACCCAAGACCCAAAACCTATATTAACTCTAGTATTTCCTTGGGTAGAGGACAGGAGAGAGGGGCATATCAGGACATTACTATGTTTCTGTTGCTAAATTTTTCAGGGTGTATTTTGCTTTGGTTGGATGGGACTTATTTCCAGATACCTGATTTTTTTGTATCATCCAGAAAGTCTGCTTCACTTCCGCTTTTCTGGGAAAATAAAGAAAGCAAATAAGCGTAAAAGCTGCTTTGTGCTTTCTGAATTTGTGGGTACACTGCAGTGGTCTTTCTTAAGAAGTCAAATCTAATTTTCTGATGGTCGTGCCCATGCAATAATTCATCCTCTATGAGATACCATATACTTTCTAACAACAGGGAGAAACTGTCAGAGGATTGCATTTAAAAGTCTTATTAATTTTATTTTTCTTTAAATTTGCTTTTTAACAGCAAAAATAGTTTCACTTTACATTAGGAATGGAAAACATAGGTCCCTGGTATGGATGTATACATATACATGTGTGTGTATGAATACATGCGTTTAAATACACGGATATAGGCACAAAAATAAGTAGGAAAGAGAAATGTAATTTGAAGAAGGAAGTTAGTAAACAAGCATGTAAAGAGTATTTCAGATTTTACAAAGGTGCTGTCAGTTAGCCAGCATGCTGTTATTTTTCCCTATGTGATTTAGTGAGAATTAGAAAAATAATCCTGTAATAAGGATTAGATGCTAAATAGCTGAAATGAAAAGAAAGGAAGAAATAATCCTGAGTGGCCATTTTTATGTAGATCCCCCCGTGTAACATTGCATCCTCAAGGGGAAGGAAGCACCCAAGATTTGTAGATGTTCATGGTTGAAAGGTACTACAAGATTCAGAGGGTCCCCAAAAGCTTATCAAGTTTTATTGCACTCTTGGCATGGAAATTGGTATGTTAGCCCCTCACCCTAGTATAATCACATGGAAGTGGGTTTGGTATAAAGGGGTAGGATGAAAGGGAAGAGAGATAAATTGAAATTAAAGAGGAGGAGGAAGAAAGAAAGAAGGAAAGAGTGGAAAAGAGATCACCTGTCCTGGCTCCAGTGTTGATCCAACTGCAGGTTGTCCAGCCTGCACACCTGGGCTTTGTGGGGGTACCCTTTTACAGATAAATTTTCCTCACCCTGCAGATAAGTTTCTCATTTTCTATGCAAAATAGATATCATGCACAGTCCAATTTTCTAGACCTTTCTGGAAATAGACTGGAGGACTTTGGGGGTCTTTGGTGGTCTGGATGCTCTCCTACAGTCCAGATCAAGCTCTCTTCTCAATCTTATTGCTATGCTTGTGCTGTACTGTGTTGCGTTTATCTCCAGTAGGTAGAACAAGGATGTTTGCCCAAGAAAAGTGCTACCCTACTTCCATGGCTCCCCTCTCCTACCTCCTGTTCTTTCTCACAGTGTGTTATTAACAACAGCCCTTGGTCATTATTGCTAACAATCCTGGATTTGCTCCACAGCCATCCAGCTATCAATGTTTGAGATGTATACATTAGCCCCTTGTCTTCTGGGCTTCGACACCATTCTCATGTCTGATCTTCTTCTGGACCCTGGACAAGCTGCATCACACTGCCAGTTTGTTATTTCATATTATTTATGACGTAGCTGGAGATTTCTCAAATGGAAATCCTTCCCATGTTATTAAGTTGGCTGATCTAGTTTAGCTCCTTTGCCTTAGATTCACCCTTGCACTACAGTGTGTGCCCTGCAGGCTTGGGGCATGTCCTAAAGACAGGGAGATAACGGTGCAATTTTGTGCCCTCCTCACTCTTGACCTCAGTGGGCTCAAGCTTCCATATCCTGCAGTAACCATTTCTACTATTCATACATTTAGTATAGACTTGTAATGTGCCATCTAAATTTCTCCCATTCAATCAGAGAAATTCACTTTTTTCAAGTGCCTTCTTTTCTAGCAGATTCTTTCATTTGTTTTGCTTGAAAAGTAAATTTTCCTCAACTAAAGTAATATCTTTACAAATAATTATTTTTGTGGACATCTGAAACTTTCTGTCTTCTTGCTGAAAGCTTTATTTTTCTAAAGAATAAAAATTAATTTTTCTAAAGAGTAAGAAATGTACCCATAGTATTACCACCATCCTTATGAAGAATAACTTGAGAAGATATTCCTGTCACCTTTTACTGAAAAACTAACTCAGATGAGGCTTTACTGAGAGAATACAAAGGTATAACCAAGGAGTTTTGGTCCTTTTAAAGAGGTTATATCTCCCTCATGGACTTGGTAAATGAAGCAACAGGATATTGTTAATTATTCCATTTAAAAGTCTGTTTTCTACACACAACTGGGTAACACCATCTTTGCAAGGAGATGTGTAAGCAAGGTGAAAATATACCTGCTGACTCTGAAAAAAAGTGCAACTGTATGTACACCAGGTAATAAAATCAGATTTTATAAAGACAGCAGAGACTTTTGCATGTTTGCTGCAGGAGATTGTTTTCAAATTCAAGTCTAGGATACATTGCTTTCTAGCAATTGTTCAGATCTCTAACCGCATGTTCCAGAACTTGAATTTATATTTGAATTGGTGAAAGAAAAAGCTCCAACACTGACATATTTCATGGGAAGAAAACTATTTAGTAGTGCAATTGAAACCCATGCTGAAATTCCAGCAGTGCAGCACATTGCTGGCTAGGCTTTTGTGCATGGGGACCTTATCCCCACAGGTTCTGACTGTGTGTTTCTCTGTTTTGAAGGTTCTTTGTGTTCTTGAACTTCCCCTAGGATACTGGCAGCAGCTACTCTTTGTGCCTGAATCTTTTCAGTGTTTTCAGGTATTAAGCAGTTGTGACCTTAGCACTGGGAAGTCTGAATTGTCAGTCGCACACCTACAGGGACCAGGACATCAGTGGATGTCGGGGGTACTTGACAGCTGCCTTGAATGACACCAGCTGAGACTGGAAATACTCAGATCAGTGGTGAATATGTCTGTCGCAAAAAAAATTGAGGGATTAGGAGGGGCTAGTCATACGTGTTTGGTGTTCCTGAGCTCAGCTTAGAAAGGTATCATACTGAATTCACTTATTCTGAAGACTCTGTCATCCGTTCCATGAGGTTTTCCTGCCCTCTGTACTGGGAAAAAAAATCTACTTCATTAACACCAAACAGAGTAATTTGCACACTGCTTAGTATGAACAAAAATGCAGTCTGCTTGAGGAGAAGATACCACAGTTTTTGCAGCTTGACCTGTGTTTTCATGGTTAACCCTGAGCATTTCAGAAGCATAACAGTGGTACTGACAGTGTCACTTGGGACAGTGTTTTGTGCTGTTCTGAGATAAAAGGCATTAGTGGGTCACTGTGTAGATTTAAAACACAAAGACTGTCATAGATTTTATTGAAGCTATAGCTTCTGCCAAGCCTAGACCCTGAGGCATAAGAGAAAATGTGATCAAACCTCTCTAACCATAAACAAGTTATTGAAGATAATAGTTGCAGTTGCCTAAAGCCTGGTAGGTCAGAGCTAACACAGTACATTTAAGCAAAGACTTTCCTCAATAAGGACAGAAAAGCCGGAATTTATGTTTGTTGGATAAAAAAGTCGGAATTGAGAATCACATTTGAGAGCTTGAAAGGAATTTATATATTTATTTATTTTTAAAATGATAATGATTCCTGCAGAGAAACCATTTTATGGACAAATTCAGAAATATTTTTCATATTCACTGTATACAGGTCAGCCTCATGGATATGGACTGGGATGTTTTCATTATTTTTGTTTGTATGTTTGTTTGCTTGTTTTTTTCCACGTATTTTTATCCCAGTTTATCTTTCAGGAAGTGAGCAGGATTTTTGGTATATGAGGTGGGCTTGTTGTTGGAGTGGGTGATGATTTTGTTTTATTTCTCATGGTTTTCTTTGATGCTTTGAGGGCATTTTTCATCTTTCAGGACAGCAGGCATCTATGAGTAATTTATTTATTATATAGCTACTACTACTAAGATTTAAGCACCTATTATTTAAGCTCCTATTTAAGCACCTAAGTGCATATGTATAGGTTTCATTCGATGAAACTTTCACTGACAACAGTGGTACACCAGTGATATCATTACCAATAACTAAAGAAAAAAAATCTAGTACCTATGATAAAAGTCCACACCCATAACAGAGAGATTAAACAAATTTTAAGACAAAGATATCAGAAAACATGTTAATCCAAAGAACTCCGTTGGTTGTGTTGCTACTGATTTCTTAGGGGAGAATTTCAGACACTTTGCTAATGCTGGAAGTTTAAAATCTTAAAAAGATACATATTTGGAGGTGTACTCTAAAGGTATTGACTTTACTACCTAAGCCTGTCATTTGGGCCTTTAATGAAGTGGATCTATTGAAAATAGACCAGGCAGGGGTCAGTTTAAAGCTCGCTTTTAAATTCTTCATGGGCTTTGTTTGATTTTAAAATCCATTTTCATCCACAGTAGATGTAGTTGGGCTGGCAAAATTCCTTAATAGCTGTAAAAAGCTGCTGTTACTAGGAGCATTTTGTTGAGGATATCTACCATCAACATTTTTTCTGAGAATTTGTTTAATTAAAACATGTTTTACAGAATGTGAAAATTCTGCTAGACAACAAAACTTTTCAAGTCAGTCTCCGAGGTCTGCTTTCCACCTCTGAGCAATATTGTGGTGTTTCCAGCTATAAACACTGAAAAGCGTGCATCAGTGTCACTGGGCCCAGGAGGCAAATGCAGCTCTCCTTTGCCGCAGCCCGGGGGCGGAGAAGGAGATGAGCGACACGAGGGTTCAATGAATTATTGATGATTTATTAATCCCAGGGGAAAAATGATGGGGGCTCCCCGGACGTGCAGCACCCTCTGGGGACAGAATGTTGCTCCCCCCCGAGGGGATAACAGGGGTTTATATAGGTTTTGGGGAGAAGGGACTAGAACAAAGGGAGGAGTTACTTGACTGACAGGGGGTACAACCAATAGAACCCGTACAACCGCAGCGCGCTATAACAATAACCAATAACATAACGAGTTACCTCAGCTGTGCCCGCCTATACTGCGGCACTAGCTGTCCAATCGTAGCTAACCATTTCTTAACCAATCAGAAACGTGTAATCCCTGAGGGGAATAAAACCTTATAATATAAATATGAATATAACTCTTATAATAAATATTAAATACATTAAAAACTATTAAAACTGTCCATAAACACTCGGACAAATAACGTCCATGTCCATGGTAATAAATAAAGAGTCCTTTTAATATTTTTGTAGGCTTCTTTCCAGAGGTAGAAATCATTTCTTTTCTGTGCTTCCGCACTCCTTTACTTAATCCTTTCTTGCTGTGGAGTGCAAATGGTGCCTTATTAAAAATATATTTATTCCACATGTTTCCATCTGACCTGAGAAACCACAGGAGCCAGTGCGCTGTTCAGGAGAAGCAAAATATTTTTCTTCCGTTACCTCGCCTTCCTTCTCCTCGCCTCTTGCCTTTCCTTCCTTCTCTCCTCTTTTCTTTTCTCTTCTATTCTTTTTTGTTAAGGTTGTGTCTGCTGTCTCTCTTATAAGTGGCAAGTGTCAGAAGAAAGAACTGTTATTTACTCCATTTTTTTTTTGTGGGTATAGCTGCAAATAGTGGTCTGCTTTCATCTTGTAACTGCTTTTTTTCAAGGCCAGCCTCAGAAACCATAATCATACCTTTGTTATTTTGTGTCAGTTTGAAGAGAGAAATTGCTGTCAAATACCCTAAAGAAGTGTTGGTACCTATCTCAGATTTTTTAAAGTATTTTTCTTTAATCTCAATTTACTTTTTGATCAATTTTTTATCTAGAAATTAATATTCAGGAGGTTTTTTTTTTAAGGTATCCAATAAATCATCTGTAAAAGAGTTTTCGTAACTTGTCAGATGTGTCTGGATAGATCTCACAGATGACCCACTTGAAGCAGACAATAGTTGAAAACTTCTGGTTACCTAGGAAATATTTAGGGATAGCAATAACTTATCCCTTGCCTGGCTCCAGGGACTGTGGGCTGTTAAAACCCACAGAATTGAATGAATATCTTTAGGTTGTCCAGCCTGCTTGTAAATAGCCAGATAATGTGTATTTGTTTTGTTGGAAGTCTCTAAGGGACCATATTTGTGGTATTAGGCACTGAACACGTGCCAATGAAGAGACAGCCTCGTCTGGAGGAGCTTATTGACTTCGGCTTTACAGATAGACAAAAGAAAGGAGAAGATAGATGTTGTTATTTGTTACTGTTACAGTGGGGGATTGAAACAGAGAGACCAAACATCTTCCTGGAATACAGACTCAGTTAACACTCTTCTCCAAGGGTCAAATCTCCTGTCTGGCTTCTTACAAATGGCAAGTGCCAGGTGGAATAGAAATCTTGGGATCCTTCCACAACTGGAGGGAGATGAGCAGTTCTGCGGCTCCAAGGAGATTCACTTGTTATGACTTCCTAACCTTAAAGACTGGGATGTTTGTCAAAGTGCTTTTAAAAGATGGAGCTCAGTGAATAAGCCAGAAGAAAAAAAAAAAATCATTATTTTCAAAGATAATTCTGAAAGCAGAGAGCACTTGAAGCAAAGCTTGCTTTATTCTAGAGTCCTCAATGTCCAAAAAACTTCATCCTCTCCTTCTGAAAGCAGTCCCATTACAAACGGAGGTGCTGAGAAAGTAAATACAATAGCAATGTTGATATAGAACTCTGATTAAGACTATATGAATAGCTAAAGAAATTACTCCCATTACTAAACATCCCATTCTGAATCTCATACCTCCTACTGTTTGTGCTGGATGCTCACTTTTATTTTTCCTAAAGTTGCTTTATAAAACAACACCACCAACTCTTTCTGTTATTGATAATTTTCCATTGCTGCAAATGGAAAATCTCTTTGTGTTTGTTGCTGTGGCATTGCTACCTATGCCTGAGCTTTCCCACAATTACATTATTGCTCTACAGCACAATCATGTAGAATTTGGAGGAGGAATTTGAAAAAAAAGATGAAAGAAAAGATGATGTAGAACAAGCTTGGTGGTACCCTGCAGCCTATTTAATTAACAGAATCGATCACTTCTTGGAAAGGATAGAGTGATTTGATAGAATTCAGGGAGAAAACACCTCCTTTCCAGGGCAGGGATAGTTCCTTACTGACACTCCCACTGGTTTCTTAAATTAGTCTCTGCTGATTTCCACAGAGAAGAGAAGAAAATGATTTTTTAATTATCTATAATAATATATAATAAAAAAAATTTAAGAAAATAATAATATAACCTTAGAGTCAAATATAAGTGACTTTACAACATATTTCTCTCATGGGACAAGGCCTTCTCTGTCAAACTACTTGTTAATACTAAAATGATTTAGTCAGTTCCATATGATAAATGCATGATCTTTCAAAGTACATTTTAAAAATAACTTCACTGTTATACATGAACACATGCATGCAGACATTAGAAATATCCTTTAAACAGATTTTCCAAGTTAGAAACTATCCTAGTTACAGGGACCAGTTTATCAGTATGTGAGTAAAACCAAAACCGTGTATTTTACAGCCCCTGTGTCATTTCTGATGGACTGTTAACGATGGGTCCTTTGCAGCAGCTGCCCAGGGCACACCTGACACCTCATCCGTACCAAGGGGTTCCCTTTCCTTTTACTTTGCCCCCAGGGACAGGCAAGCCCAAAGTATTCCAAGTTCCTAAAGCATACACTCCTGAAGGTTGTTTGGAATGGCTTTGCTCCAAACATCAGCCACATCTCAGTGTCTGTTGACCTGAGCAGACAGCTAACTCAGTTAAAAATGGATTTTGACTCTGCAGAAGTTATGAAATCTTTATAGCCATCTAACATGCCTGTTTTCCCCAGACCTTAGGCATGTTTCTCCAAAACCCCAAACACTTGTAAAATATTTTGTCAAAGCCTTCCTGCAATGTTCCTTTTACTGGCCCAGAACCTACAGCCTCCTTTATTGAATTTCTAATAAATAATACATTTTTTAATTGTTTACCTCTCAAAACTGCATTCTTTATCCTGTGGCAAGAAAGTAAAGCTGAGATTCATAGCCAGCATAATTAATGGTGTGTTAATTCAGTATATTTTTCACTCTGAAAAATCCTGTTCTACCTCTGTATGTTTGTTTGACCACTTAATCCATGGAGAGGAATAAGAAAAATGAGAAAAATCTGAGCAGATTTGTGGGTTAGTGGGCACATCTGAGGGTCAGACACATAAATCTTCAGTTGTAAAAAGAAGAATCAATTGTCCTTTGTCCCATAATTTCCAATATTGATAAGATCAGTCTTTTTACTATACAGATGTTCAAAGGCAGGAGAATTTCCCCTCAAACATAGCCTAATATTTTTGTTCTTGTGTAATTTTTCATATCTCTCTTCATCTTGTCTTACAATGAATGACTCATTGTTTCTGTTTAAAAGATAAGGCCAGCATCTAATGACCTTTCAAAGCTTGGAGCCTGCTGGTTTTCGTATCCCATGCAAGCCCTTCCCAAAATGAGTAAGAAGAGGTATCCTGCATTGCTAGGAAGTTTACAGGTGTTTCCTTCATTCTTCTGCTTTACCCTAATGTTTTACACAAAAGACGCAGCGGAGGCACAAATAGCTCCATGAGGTGTATGACAGTGATTAATGGAGCTCTAACTTACTAGGCTGCGGGAGACGTGCAGCTAATTAAACTTCCTCTGAGACTTCCTTGCTGTTTTGTTCCCAAATTTGCAAATTGTGTGATATACTCTAAGTGTTGTATGAGATAGCCATTAACTACAGCGACTGACTTATGAAAAGCCAATATCTTTCCTATCCAGCACAACTAGAGTCCTTTGCACTTACTTTGGATTGTGGTTTGATCTGTGCTAAAAGGAGAGAAAATCTGTCATGTTCAGCTGGAAAGAAAATTCCTCAAACCTGCTGTTAAACTGCTAGCAAAGCTTCATGGATATGAAAATATCATTAATATCTTTAGACAATTACTTAGAGAAAGTTTAGGAGGGTCATGTTCTATTGCACTTTGATCATAGTCCAAAATTGAGTTAATTTCTCTGAAAGGCAGATTCAGAAGAAAACCAAATCAAAAGTTAAAACAATGGTAAAGACATGTATTTGTTCAATTCTCAACTGACACACTTCCTTTTTCTATTATTTTTTTTTCAAAATTACCTTTAGTTTCATTTGGAAATTTCATCCTAGTAAAATGTGTTTTTAAGAAACAAAAATTACTGTCTCTGCCATGTGAAATTTTCATATTATGGAACAATACTTTGGTGAGAGTTTATTTCTCTGTCTGTACTCATAAGAACCTCTCATGAAAAGGACATTTGCTCTCCATTTTACTGAGTGATAACATTTTTTTTTTTTTCAGTTTTCCTGAGCAGTTTGTTTAGAGGAAGAAAGGAATACTGTAGCATCAGTGCTTTGCCGTGTAAAAGAGCTTCTATTCACAGATTCCTTTTGATCTTCAAATATTAAGTTGTAAAGGCAAAGAATAAGAGAGTTTGAGTACACATTTCTGAACTGGCCTGTTTAAGTAAGGACAGGTAATTTTGAAAAAAAATGAGACCCAACAAAAGACTATCCAGCTACCCATTTTGTTTTTCCTAGAGATAGCACTACCTTTCTCATGCAGAAATAATCCAGAATACAAAAAGGGACTCTGAGCACTGAATGCTTTGAACTGATATGGTATCAGAATGATGCTTATAAAGCTAACCAGCAAGTGAAATTTTACAGATCAACTACATAAAAACATGGGAGGAGCCAAGAATCTACATTCGTGGGATGAATTACAATTCAGCTATCGCAAATTATTCTCCTGTAGCAAATCAATCTGAAAATATCCTGAATGTTTGACCTTAAGAAAAAGGGTATCAAGGGAATTTAAGATAATTTCCAAGGCTTTCTTTTTGACTGCTGTTATGACTGTGTTTCATTTGCGGAAGCTGCTGATTGAGTTGTGTATGTGATAAAATGTTCATATTTTGCAAAGGAAAAGGGAGTAGGGAGGGTGCTATGCACCAAATAACTTCAATCTAGTATTTATTTATCAGTCTCATAGTCTAAAGAGGTTTTTCATGTAGAAAAACGGTATAAGTTCTTCATTTTTAAGAGCAAAGACAGAGCTGATTTAAATTTAATTGAAGTATGAATTTCCTTACTTTACAAGAGGGTATTTTAGATCAGACAGCTGACTATTAAGTAAAATGAATATAAGAAGAAAAGTAAAATGAATATAAGAAGAAAAGTATAAGAAGAGGAATTTTTTTTTTTTTTTTTTTTTTTTTTTTTAGGAAAGCTGTATTAAGAAAATTTAAATCAAATCACCTTATGTCTGGACAACAGGGCAGACAAAACAAATCCTATCTACCAAAGTGCAATGTATGAGGGAAAACAATTATGTAATTGTAGGCCATCTTAAGAATCTAAAGGAATATAAATTTGACATACTGTGGTCAAGTATGCCCGAAACACAGCTTACAAAGTCCTTTGAGAGACTATTTTCGTGCACCTTCTCCATGTTTGCAAAAGCCATTCAAATCTGTGTTTGCAGAACTTTCAGGTTCTTGTGACACAGCTCCACACAGTGTACAGGGAGAACATTTTTAGTACTTGACAGCTAAGTTTCCCTGTTCCGTGATAACTTTATCTCAGTCTAAATATTTTAACTTATATTTAATTGAGGGAAGGTTGATGGAGAAAAAGAAACTGATTATATTTCTGAATGCATACTTCATAACTTAACCATAATTTAGTTCAACATTGATTGTTTCAAATGGAAAGACTTTCTTATTCTATGTGTGCGATATTTAGAATGTCTTCTCTTTCCAGTCACCATTGATCTGCAAGTTCTTCACAAAATACTTCCAGTGTGTCAGGTTGCCTGGAGAGGTTGTGGAGTCTCCATCCCTGTAAATGTTCAAAAGTCAACTGGAATGGACCTTGGCAACTTTGGGGGCCTGTAAGTGGCCCTGTTTGAGCATAGTGTTGGACAACATCACCCCCAAAGTCACTTCCAACTATGTGAGGATCATATGAGCCCACTCCTAAAAATATTTGAAGCTTTTCAACTTAGAAGCAACTAGACTGGAAATTCTCAAAGGAATTAAAGTGAGTTGAGCACCAAAATGCTCCTGCATATTCCAGCTACAGTTCAGGAACTTCAGAGAATCACACTGTCACTGAAAACCAGGAAACAAACTCTCCAACCAACTTGCTAGGTCAGAAAGCATTACTTTATTAACAGCTGGGATACATGGGGATTGCTCCTCAAAACATGCATATGAAGCAACCTAGTAGACCAGGTTATAGTCATGAAATAATGCATATTCACCACATTTCTATTGTATATTAATTAATTTCAGTAATACATGCATATATGCTATTTATATCAGTGGATAAGGTTCCAGATCTTCTAATGAATATTTTCTCCTTGAGAGTCTCTCAAATATGGGGTCAGGTCATAAAGTACTGTTCTTACCATTCTTTACACTGACACACAGTCCTTGCTCTCAAAACCAAGACATCTGCTAGTACATCTTAATCACTGATAGAGGCAAATAAGGAAGCAATACCTTGCACAAGACTATTAGCCACAGATGTAGGGATCAAACACTATTGGACTAAAGTTAAAATAATTTTCCATCATCTTCCCCCACTGCTGCATAGATTCTTTTTTTTTTTTAAAAATAAAACTTGTTTGGTAACAACATGAAGGGTCCACAGCTAAATTACCAATAGAGGGTAAAATACCTCCTGTCCTTATAGACCAATTTTAACTTGTTTATGTTCAATTTCATCCCCCTAGTGGGGGGAAAAAAAAAATTGTCCTAGATTCTCCTTATTCTCCTTCTTCAACTCTTAAAGTGAGATTGTCAAATATTCATTTTGGACATAAAAACCAAAATATGTTTCTGAAATGTATTGACCTTGCAGAAAACAGCAGGAGCTGCTGATTGACACCTCTGGAAGTCTGGAGCTGACTTTTAGCTGCTGGGCTACAAAATCTTCATCTTTAATCAATAATAGTAAATGTTGCTTTATGAAAAACTGACCAAGATATGTAAGTTTTCACCTGATGTCTAGGAGCTCTAACTATATCAATATCTAAATCCACAGCTGAAAATTTCCATCAGCTGTGTTTTGCCTCAATTTTCTCTGGGAAAAAACAAGAAAGCAGAACAACTCCAAACCAGAAAAATTACCCCCAAAGCTAAAACCAGCAAAATCCCTTTGTCTATATCATAAGTCTTTGAGGCCTGCAGAAGATTACATCTACTTTTAGCAGAGGCACAGTGAAACAAATGATGCTATAGTCACTTCTGTGAGAATTGATGCCTTGTTTTGGAAGCTAGTAACAAACTATTCATAAAACATAATTTTTTTTTTAGCACAATGTTACTTTTCCCAACTTTTCTATGTTTTTATTATTGAGTGACAAAAGCGCCTTCCACATGTATTTCACATCAGTGGAGTCTATATATTTTCTGTCACTGTGTGTTAGTTTAAAGCAATCTAGCATAGAAAATATCTTCCTACCGCCCTTACAAAGAATAAACTGTATGTTTTTACAGAAAAAGAGGTGAATTTTTTGGATGTAAAAAAGGAATTGTAACTTTTTCTATATGTAAATTAATGCTTAAAGCTTTTGTCTTGTATCCAGGGAACACAGGGACTGATTGTACTATATAGATGCTGCAGATACCAGAGTGCAAAGTCAAATTAGTAGGAAGTATATTATGATCCTTCTGAAATTTGCAGATTGACTTTTGTCAAAGTGGAGGAAGCTCACAAAACTTATACAGCTCTGCGATTCAGGCAGGAAGGCAGCTGTAACACCATATTACCTCCCTTACTGAAAATATACCTATGTGTCTCAGAAAAAACACTTGTTTTCATAGTATTTGTAACAAAGCTTGTATCTCCATAGAAAAATTGTTGTGTCTTGATGTGTATGTTGCCCTTGCGCATTTTTTCTTCTGTAGGCCTTTGCTGCCCCCTCCATCCTTTCTTTTTTCCTGCCTGTTTTTGCTTTATTTTAACATGACAAGATTCTCAGCTACAAAATGGGTTCTGAGGCTGTCCAGTGCTTGGCAGATCAGCCTGAAATTTACACTCTCAGTTAAATTCATGTGCTTTGCAAAAATATTGTCACCTAGATCAGGCGCTTGAGACCATATCCAGGTAGGTATTGAAGGCTCCAAAACTTGTAGGGCTCTTTGCTACAGAGTTTGGTCAGGAGAAAGTTCACATCCCTCAACTTGCTGGCCACTCATCAGGAGGTGGGCCTCCTGATGCAGCCCAGGACACTGCTATTTGTCTTTGCAGCAAGGACACATTCCTGTCTCATATTTGAATTGGTGTCCACCAGAAGCCCCACCTCCTTTTCTACAAAGCTGTTTTCCAGCTGGATGTCCACCTGCATACACTGGGTTTGTTCCTGTCCAGGTGCAGGATTTAGCATTTGTTTTCCCTGTTGATGATTTAGCAAGGGAACACTAAGCTGTCATTTTAATGACGGTCTATGAATTACAGCTAAAATTAAAAGAAAATAGATTTTTTTCCTTGGTTTTATTGTGACACAAGTGGTAATTGTTTTTTGATAGAGACGGTATTTGCAAACTTATGTATGTATCGATAGATGAACCCTTTATGTGGTAGAAGCTTGTCTAGGCAGCATATACAGCTATGAGGAACTGTTCTTCCCCTCAGGCATGAATATAAAATCTGATTTTACCTTTAATTGTCAATGAATGAGTTATTATTTTGGAGTCATCATAACCCCACCTCTAGAAATGCCTTTAAGATTTCCAAGACTTCCTGCAAATCAAATTGTATAATGAAACTTATTTACCCTGAAGTAATAAGTCAATATGGGGATAGAGATAATGCAAGTTTAAGCCACCTACTTATTACTGTTTTGTCTAGCTCACAGTCCTCTCCTGACACATTATGCCAAACCAAGATTGAAGTTTTAAGGTTCAATGTGCTTCTTTGAGAAACCATTTGCATAGAGATCTGTCAGGTTGACTTTTCTTTGTTCTTAGAATGGAGAGCCATGCCACAGCATTGCCTAGTTAAGACAATTTAGCAGAAATCAGTAAATTTAGTTTAGAAACCTAAAAAAACCCCACATAATGCAATGGAAGGGCTGTATTATGGAAGACAGTTGGACTCTGTGGACATTTAATTAGGTATCACATTAATTCTCTACAACACCTGGCATCCCTGGCATCAGATCTCATTGAAGGTTCAGGCATCTGACAAAGGAGGACTTGCTCTGGTGAATCTCAGCAAGATCAAATTTACGTTGGAAACAGTTTAAAATAAAACTCAGAAGATGCCTTCCCTCTCTCATCAGAGGTCTGATGCAAAGGGACACAAAGGCCACTGAAATTTCTAGGTGTCTTTTCTGACGATTTCATATAAAAATCTTCCCCGTTTTCATTGAAATTTATAGAATTTTGGTCACAATGTTCTCAAGAATTTGAATACAAGAGAAACAGACTCTTTCTCTGTTGTTCTTTTGTCACATAAACTGCATCCTTTAGAACTACTGTGTAAAACAGTTGGTAATACACATTGGATTTTTTTTTTTATATATATATATAGATAGAGAATAAGTACCAAAGAAGTTGATAAAGCATCACATCATTTCCTCTTTCTTTTGTCTCTGGTTGGAAGGATATCAATAGATAAGTAGGAATAACCTGTATCATAAGAAAAGGAAAAAAAGGATGTCAGAATTGTAAAATGATGCCTTCTTCCTCATATTTCCAGTTAAAGAAAAGGGAAAACAATGACTCAAATGTTAATGTAATGTTTGGTTTTAAATATTTATAAGTACATTTAAAAATTAAATATTTTTAAATTGAAAACTTGGATAATTCAAGATATTCCCTCTGTTACCCAGAAAAACAAGTTATGAAAATTTCCTTCAACTAGACATTTTGGCAGATCTGTAACGGACTTTATTATGAAAACTTTGAACTCAATTGATAAATGTTGTCAAGACTCTTGAAACTTAAGTTCAGGAACGATGTCATGTTTTCTTTGTACAAAATCTACTTCTCTGCTGAGTCTACCAAACAAAGGCTGACATAAGGATTAAGCTTAGATGAAAAGACAATATTGACATATTACAAAGTATAACATAAACCATCAAGACAAAACTTTTCCTAATTTCACTATTTAAATGTAATATTTTTCACTACTCTCTGTTAAACTGAAGTGGGGGAGACTTAAAAAATAAAACAAGATTATTAACATTGTTGTAGTTTCCAAATTACACTAGATCTCTGGAAAAGCTGAAGCGAAGCCTGTTGGAATCACTGAAATCCTCATACATAAAGAATACATCCAATGTTATTCAGAATGAACATCAATTTAATTATGTTCTGCAAGCTGGACAAATATCATGGAGTGTATGTCAACAAAATTTCTACATGGAATAGTGTCCTCTATGCAGCTTGGAAAGAAAGTAGACCCAGAGAAAATAAGGGTTGTGTGAAGCTAACAAAGAAAGAAACTTGTCCCCACAAAACAAATATTTTTTTTTTTTCCACATAGAAATGAAATTACAGTAGAAGAGTCAAAGAAAATGATTTCTTCTAGCCATGAATAGCTAAGGCCATTTTTATCTGTCGTAATTCTTTCCCATGCTGAAACCAAGAAATGCAACAGTGATAGGTTTGGAATCAATGTATATAAGAAAGAGAGCACACATCTGTTTTAAAAAAAGGCTGTTTCTAAAAGGGATTGTGATATAATTAGTAGAGATGTCAGAATAATGCTTTAAGCAAAATAAAAAAAATATTATTCATTCATCATTTTTACTGAGGCATGCAAAATGTTCTGCCTCTCCCTTTCTAATTCCTAGACACACATATACACACTAATGTAGGTTTGTTTCAGACTCTCTTCAGGAGATCAAAAGAAAAATATACCATAATTACAAGAAATTATGATTCTCAGCAGCATAAAATGTAATAAATAAAGGATATTGACTCAAGAATGAGAACGCAAGGAAAGAAATTAGGCATTCACATGACATAAGAAAACTTGTGTAGTATCCTTGCTAAAATCCATTGTCTCATTGCAAGTGTGTGGATAGATGCTTTCAATATGAATTTAAAAAACTATGGATTTTTTTCAAGTACACTGGCCTATGGATGTCCAAGATGAAATCTTTTACGCAAACTGCCATCCCAAGAAAGACTGTGAGATGTACACACACTCTCTTCTGAATTGGCTTGAAGCAGGATCCTAAGTACACATGTAAACTGCAAAAGCTCCTTTCTCCAGCTGAGGATATCAAATCCCTGTGAAACAATTTGCCTTTCCAAATGTAAGCACCTGTATACATTATGGGTCATATACCATCCTTCACACTTGCAAACTAGTGCTGCAGTTTCAGATAATATTGCAAGTGAACTGCATTACTCTATGTGAGCAGTAAACTGGATGGTAGTGGGCTTGATGGCCAATATAACAACATTACAATATTGTGTGTGTTTATTACCATGATTTGATCTTTCCATTTCAATCAATGTTGTGAAAGATGCGTTTTTTGGGGGGGATAAATCATAGCTTCTGCTTCATCACCTATCATGGTTTTAGCTAGCTCTCGTAGCCAGAGGAAGAATTTTCTCCCTTCCCCACTGGATGTCAAGATAAGCACTTCAGATTACCAAAGACCTAGCCCCATGGCTGATGGCCGGACATTAGTTTCCTAGGAGACAAGGTAGATAAGGACTTTTGAGACCTTCTGTGAGCTGCAGACACTGCCTGGTTCTTTTCTTTCCTGTCGGAGGGGAGTTTGCTGCTACTCTCTGCTTAGCTGCTGCTGGCTGCAGGCCCTGCTTAAAGCCAATCCTAACTAGTGGAAGTTTGTGAGTTTTCTTCCATTGGGAGAACTTTTTGTTTTATAGCTGTTTTTTTTTTCCTTCCTCCTCCCCCCCCCCCAGTTCCCTCTCTCCTTTCCCAGTGTGGGAAGGGAAGGGAAACTGAGGTGTTCTTTTTGGGTTTTGGTTTGTTTTTTTCTTTCCCTCTGACATACCGGGAGAGTATTGTTTTTCCCCATCCCACGTGGCAGTGACCAGGGATCCCACAGCGCTGCCTGGTGACAGGCACTGGACATTACAAGTTCTGTACCTCCAGTGACCCAACAGTGCCACCTGGTGAATGGTACAGGACATTACAAGACGGCGCCTCCTGCTGACTGTGGTTGGAATTGCACCAAGGGGTGCAAAAAATTGAACTCTTTTACTCTTCCTTTTGACAGCTTATCGGTTTGTTTTTGAAGGGGTTATTTGTGGGTATAGAAGTGTTGTTTGGTTGTTTTACTTTTTTTTGTTTGTTTGTTTGTTTTTGTTTTGTTTTGTTTTGTTTTTTTGTGTGTGTGTGTTTCTGTTAATACACATATACCTTTTAATAGAGGGCTGTTACTTTTCCCTTTTCCATAATTTGTTTTCCTTCAATTGGATTCTCTTAATTTTGGATTTATAATTGCTTAGAAAGAGAAGTTTGGGTCTTTTCTCCTAACCCATCCTCAGCAAAAGACCCTTGTCTCATTTAAACTGGGACATCACCTTATTAAATTTAAAAAAAAATAGGCAAACCAACCTGAAGGTTTGGCTTTTTGTGTTCTCCTGCAAGACCCAGGGACAGTATAGCTTCTTGTCTTGGCCGTTCTGTTGAAGTAGTAAACTGAAATACTTATTGATAATCCTTGATACTCCGGATTTAACATTTAGTGACATACACTCACATCTAAAATTGCCTTTATCAAATGACTTGGGTTGCTTTTTTTTCTGAGATTCATCAAGTGGACCGGAGGTTGATGTGCAAAAATGTTGAACTTTACCATAGCAAAGTGGCTTGCAGGGGAGTAGAAGGCAGTTTTGTATTTATTCTCCAGGTAACTAATAATATTTATTCATACTCGTTTCATATTCTTTAGAGGGTGCTCACTTTACTGACAACCAGACCACTTTTTTAAAGGTCATATTATTATTTGCTTGTACCTTTGCTCATCAGCATGACATAATCTGAACTGTCAGTGTTCTTTTCTGCTCAGATCTGATATCACACAAAAGATCTGGAAATCTGAAATTTTACTAATACATAGAAATTACAAGAAAGAGTACAAATAATTTAAGAGACATCCCAGGTAAATATTAATATGTATGACAAAACACTAAGCAATAAATGAAGTTGCCATTTTCTCCATAAGCCCACTTTTTGTTAATTTCACCTTAACCATGAGAATGTAAGCTATGTAAAATATTAATTATTCTGAAATAATGTATTTTTACTAAGTAAGAAACATTTGTTGTTGACATTTAATTATGACTTTATTATGCTAATGAACAGAACTCATACCTTCATATATTTAACTATGACTTCATCTTTTTTTAATTCCTTTTTATGTAAAAGTGACTGTCAGAACAACTTTCTGAAAATTAGTACGTTTAAAATAATTAAGCAATATAATACAAACTATGATAGAGAAATTATTGTGCTGAAAGCTGATGGTAACTCATAACATTTTAAAGTTTTATGTAAAGTAAAGAAAAAAATCAAGGGAATAAAGCACCCAGTTTCTCGTGATTCATCATTTAGCTGCCTAAATTAAGAGCTTTTTGAAAGGGAGGGCTCATTACGGAGGAATTGATTCAGATTAACTATTTCTTTTGAACTCCAGTGTCACTTTCAGATACACTTACAGTGTCTGATGTAACACAGGCTTGCCAGCAGGCTAAATGATGCCTTGATTTTTTTCTTTTCTTTCGTACTGAAACCCCCTTCTAGCTTGATAATTGGTTAGTATTAAAGATGGCAAAGAGTTGTTGCTGTCGAGAGGAGTTACTATTTCTGTGTCCCCTTTGCATGTAGCATCTCCATTATACTGGATATAACCCTGGGATACTAAGTAGTAATGCATTCCTTTTCCTCCTGCTAGACTGGGTGGCATGACAAGTGTGAGCTGCAATAGTTCTGCAGCTTGAGTTTATTGCATCCAAATTACTCAAAAGGCAATCTGACCAAAAACATTATGCCTCTGTCTTTACTGTCTTTGCCATTTCAGTCTAATAGGAAGATTTTTTTTACCCATGCTGGTCATAGCTAAGAATGATGAGATATACAGAGGTTATCTTGAGCCTCTTTGCTCTGAGCCAATTACGGCATGAATGAAAGGCATAACCGAAGCAAACACATGGTTAATTATTGCACATCAAACTGAACATCGTGCACTTTCCATTTTCTTAGAAAACATTTGTATTGTTTCACTTGAAAAAAAGCATTTTTTTTTTGTTTTGTTTTGTTCTGCTGACACATCAGAGACCAGGGTGAGCAATGAATAACTCTGGGATAAGCGAAGAGGTGAATCTAAGTCTCAAGTAGTACTACAGGCAGTTGCACTGCTGTTTATATTTAATGATCATCATTGCCAACTAGTTCAAGAAAATATGGACTGTTAGACTTACAATGAAAATTAGCATAAAGATACCAGGTGTTTTCTCTGAATGTTTCAAACTGTTTAAAAATAATAAGTCAACGTTACCAAATTACTGTAACACTGTGCAAGAAAGAATTATAATCATGTTTTGAAAAACAAATTTTTCAGTACCTTAACAGAGTAAGAAAAAAGGCTGAGGTAAAAGCTCCTTAAGGGACCTTACAAAAATGATGCTTCTTTGGTTTTGGTTTCTATTTCCAAAATGTCATATTTGTATGTATAAGGAATCTGATTCAGAAAATTCCTTTGATACGAACATAATTTAAATAATAAAAGTAGTTCTGTTTTTCAGGTAATTACTTCTGCATGCACATGGTTTAAGATTTCAGTTTAGGTGTTGCGGCTTATTCTTTTTCTTATTTTTAATTGCATAATTTACTCTAACAATGAATCTGCTCTCCTCAAACCTGTACTCTACTGGATCTGATGTCCATTTTCTTTTGAAACTTTCTCATGTTTTAGTGTTTTAGATCAAGAGAAAAAGAGTCAATGTGAAGAATAGACTGTGAAATCCAGGTAATGGCATAACAGCTATGGGCGGAATTTAGAAAGTGACTTTACTGACCTCTTATAGACTTAGCATAACAGTATTGAGTTTCAAAAAAAAGAAAGCAATTTTCAAGTCTTTATTTTTTGGGTTCTAAGAAACAGAGGTGGTGACCAGAGGGAGATTCAGTAACAGTCTCAGAAGAACATAAACAGGTATGTTTACTATATAGAAATACCTTTTACTTGGGAAGGGCTTGAGATGCTACTGACTGGTTTGTATAGGTGGCAATTAGGCTAGTAGTCACAATGTGACGGAATCCAATGGGCATAAATTCTTATGTTGATTTTATTAAAAAAACCCAAACCATTTACACTTACATGATGACTCTCACGTTGAAAGCATTTTCACTAATACCCAGACACATTGTTTTATTGGTTCACTTTCATTCAAAATCGAGATCTAAAGGGTTGATGTCATCGTGCTTAGAGAAAGTCATAAAGTCTCAAACTTTGAATTCTGAACTAATTCAGTAAAGCTAGTGACCACACAAATTAAAGAACTGTTTGACATATTGTAAGACAGAAGTATAAAAAGAACAAATTTGCACATGCAGACTTTGTTTCTACACCACCTAAGGAGTCTTATAATTTCTTTTAATATTATTTAGTTAAATTTGATGAAGATGAAAAGAATATACATAAATCTAGGATTTGGTTGTTTATTTATTGTTTTGAAGTTCTTGTCTTTTTCTTTTTTTTTTTTTTTTTTTTTTTTTTTTTTTTTTTTTTTTTTTTTTTTTTTTTTTTTTTTTTTTTTTTTTTTTTTTTTAATTGTAGTCTGCTGTTGGAAGGCCAACGTACTAGTCCCAGTGTACTTGTCTGTGCATATGTGATGTCTGGGTTACTTGAAGACACCATCCTATTACTACTTTCAACTTGAGGACCACATCTTCTGGTTCCAGAATTTGAAATTTACGTTCTAATAATTAATTTCCAGTGTAGCATTTCCCTCCTTCATAGCTGCCCAAAACATAGCAGCAATTTTTGGTGATTTCAGTCATATGACTTTCCCTTGCATGCAAAGCACTTAAAAAGCCATGATAATTTGAAAAGACCTTTCACTGTACCACTCACCCTTTCATAGCAGTCTGCATTTTCAATCTGTCTCCACTGAAATTTTCTCTTCCTGTTTTTGCATTCCTAAGTTCTAATTTTTCCATCTCGTTGTGAACTATTTAAAATCACATACATCTTCATATGGACATCCAGCAGTAGTTGTGTAGTTGCTAACAGTAAATTTCTCGCTGTCTTGCTATATGAGAGAGAAGGTTAGATAATATGACTTCTACTGAGAGCAGTAATTTAACTGGTGGCAGTTTTACTGAAAAAGCTCTGCTGCACTTTGATCTGAATTCTGTCTTTTATATCCAAAAATGTTACCTCACAGGCAATGGCCCAGATACTCCATGATGTGCATCGTGTAAACCTGCAAATAATGTGTTGAAAAAAAAACTAGTAGACAAATTAATTCAGTGCAATTCCACAAGGTCTGGGAATAAAACCAGATGACTTTTCTGACAGATGTATTACTTAAAAAGCTCCATAAGTAGCAGAATCCTTTTAACCTACTGACAGACAGTAAAACACTTGTGTTTTTGTTGGTTGATCAGTAACTGTCTGAGCACAATCTCATGCTGTAATTTGCAATCACAAACCACTATAAAGCTTTTTGGTCAGGATATTGACAAAGAACTGGTGCTGAAATTTTGATATAGCTTTGTGCTGTATCACATGTCCTACCAAAGCATTACCACTATATCTTATTGACAGTGGCAACACTGGTGCTGTAAGTTCTCAAGTCAGAAAATCTTTTCTGAACTGAATTCATTAAGTGAGGTTTCATTCATTTGTTTTCTTCTGCTATTTCAGCTGGGAATCTCTTGCTTGGTCTCTTAGCTAACTTGGAGAATACTTTCAAGAACACTTATAAATCATCTCATAGCAACACCTGGCTTTAAATAAGCCTAAATTCAAAACCCCAACTTTAGTTACTCTAACTGCTTCAGCTTTGCAATTTTGGTAATAAAGATAATGAACCACCACAACCCTGCCTAAAATGAATGGCAGTTTAATCTTTCTGAAAATCAGGGTTTAGTTGCATATGATAACTAAGTTGTAATTTCTCACTGTTCTTTTCTTTAAACTTCATTGCCATTGTGCCACAAATGGTGTTAGCTTCTGTGATTAGATGTAGAAATGCTTATTTTTTGTAACAATGTCCAGGATCCAAGATAAACTTCCTGGTGGGAGCAGTGATTACAATTTACCTGATGAATTTAGCAGACTTTATTGTGGATGCAGAGTAAACTGCTCTAGACAGAGCTTTTGTGGATGGGCTTGTACCTCAAAAAAGATGCACTCCTACTCACAAAACAGATGATTTAATTTCTGTTTCCCCACACCATGCTGACATAAACTTTGATAGGATAATGTGCAAAATGGGAACAGTTCTTCGGTCAGGAGAGATGAAGGTTTTTTCAGGTGGAGAAAGGGCAAGCGGGTGCTCCGTGGCCTCCACAGGCTGACCCCTTGGCACACCATTCACGCTGCACTGCAAAATTTTATTTATAAGCATACTCCTCCTATGTGCATTATGAAATCCCTTAGGAAAGGAATTTTCTGCTCTTTTTCTGAAAGGTGGTAAATTCCTTCTAAATAAAATTTATACTCAGCTGTGAAAAAATGACCTGTTTTTGAACAACAAATTTACCCATACACATAGTTCAGAGCTGTACAGACATATATCCTTTGCCACATTTATTTTAGCAAAAACTACTGGCAAACGGCTTCACTTACTTTTTTCTGTTGTTTAGTCCCAGTTGAGCATAAAAAACGTCATATTTCAGTCATCAATAATTTTAGTAAACTTTTACAGCAAAAGTACTCATAAAAACTACTCTTTCTACATTCAAATCTATCACATCTCTAACATGGACTATTTTACCCTTGAGGGAATGTAGTTAACACATGTATATCTTTATTTCATTTCTCTCTATTTTAGTTGTGTGATCAGCTATAACTGAACTCTGATGTATTAATTACAAAACATTAAAAAAAAATCAGTGTTGTTTAAACAGGGTTATTACTAAACTTTTGAAGGATTTTTTCCCTAAACCCTAATATATCTAAAGGCAAGTCTTAGCTGATGAAAAAGTGTCTGTAATAGTGTTGGCCTTCAATTGTCTCTGAATTGTAAACAACCTGATACCATACTATGTACATATATATACACACAGAATATATACTAGTCTTGTCTATTTACCTAAATGAAAGTCTTTGCTGACCTTAGCTTTTTTTTTTTTTTTTTCCCCTAGCCCATTTTAGTGGTGTACTTCACCATATATGAATACATAAATATACTACTCTTCTTCTCTAGGGAATCATATGGGATGGGGACGGGGGGAAGCTCCATCATTCTTATACATGCAGGTTTTTACATGTAAACAGTCAGTAATCAAAATGCTTTTCTTTATTTATTTGTGTATTCTGTTACTTATGGTAAAGGAGTCTTAAGACTTTCCTATAGAGAAAGGCCCACAGTCTCTGTACACCTACATAGACATCGGGGGTTCCTGGTGATTTTTAGTTGTCCCTAGATGCATCTTTTGGACAGAAGAGCAAACACAGTTAAGCACAGATGATGCAGTAAAAATCTGGATCAGAAACAACAAGTAGCAGCCTCTAGTTAGGCCACAGTAGAAGTTATTGTTTAAAATAAATTAATAAAGAGAAAACACCTTGACAAGCAAAAATGCCAGATCCTTCTTCCCGGTTTTGCTAGAAAGCACTAATGCATAAATGTTGGTGTCATCAGGGGATTAGTCTTTTCTCTTTGTCTGCATCTTGCTGTAGCCTGGTGTATTCAGGCAAGGCCCCAAAATGCTGAGGGGAAGCAAAAGGTAAGAAAGCTATCCTTCCTGAGGACTGAAGGAGGAAGTTGTTTCTGCTTCCTTCTCAGCCCTGTCATCCTCACACTTCAACCACCTTGGTGACTGACAGTGATATTCCTAAAATGCTAAGTATTCCTAAATTCCTAAATATTGGCCTTGTCTATTTTCCTTAACCAGTAAAACCAAATTAATAAGAACAATAATAATTTATCTGACAAAAACAATAGACCAGCACAAGCTAGTCTATTCCCAGGACTTCCCTCTGTGCACTTCTGGCCTTTCCCTAGTAGAACTGTGCCCCTGCTGTTTCCCTCTTTGGTCCTCAATTTCCCACCTGGAAACAATGACCATTCAATGCTCCTCCTCAGTATGCCATGTATTTCTGCAGTGTCATATCATAGCTTCATTTTATTGTCCTTTCTCCATTTTATTGTCCTTTCTCCCCCTTTGATCACACATATTTCCTTCTAAATACTTTTCCATTTTTACCCAGTTTCTTCCTTTTGGGGATAAAGCTTTGCATCAGGACATAGGAGGTAGTGATTTTTACACCAAGAGGCATCAAGTGCAGTTCAATAGTTAAATTTCATTTTTTCCAATTTTTTTTGACAGAGCTCTGTCTTTTGCAGATGTACATTCACAGTTCTTATGCGCTTGTGTATTTGCAATTATATGCTGCCAAGTCTCAGTTAAAGCAAACATGGTTTAGCTGTCTCCCAGACATACTTGGGGGCCCTGCAGGAGGAGCCAGGCAAGTGACAAAAAGGCTCTATGAGAACAAGCACTCACGTTTTTTCTCATACCTGGTGTAACTAGCACCATAAAGTTAGTGTTTTCAGCATTCAGAAATAAATTTTCCTAAATCCTTAACTATAGCCTGGTATCTGGGGTACCTGTGTGGATTTTTGCTATACAGATGGCATCCATTGTCAAGTTAACAGTAGTTAACTTGTTAACTAGATTTGTGCTGACTCTCAGAGTAGACACAGTGAGGCAGGACATACTTCTCTCCTCATACTTCAAATATCAGATTTGAATATGTTTAGTTTGCTTTGAAAAAAAGCTGTCATTTCTATAAGGTTGAGAAGATTATATTAATTATTATTTCAGGGCTTGAAAACTGTCTAGAGAGTGAGACTGAAAATGAAACTTGATTAAATCTCGGACAGTATCCTTCCAGACAAAATGTTCAGCACACAGTTAGATAAATCACATAATGGGTGAGCAGCTGGCTCATGGATGTGTCACAAAGGGTTAGAGTGAATGGGGTTACAGCAGAATGGTGACTTGTTGCTAGCGGGACTCCACAGTTTTCCATTCTTCTGAATTCTCATCAACATCTTCGTAAACAACTTGGATGCAGGATTCAAAGGCATACAAAGTAAATTTGCAGATGATACTAAACTGGGAGGAGCTGTTAACTCTCTCTAAGGCAGAGAGACCCTACAGAGAGGCCTCTACAAATTAGAGGGCTGTGCAATCATCAACCATACTGAGTTTGACAAAGGCAAGTGCTGGATTGTGCCTCTGGGATGGGGTAACCCTGGATGTGTGTATAGATTAGGGAATGTGACACTGGAAACATGGAAACATGTGACACTGGAAAAATGCAATATGGAAAGGGACCTGAAGATCCTGGTTGATGGCAGGTTGAATGTGAGTTAGCAGTGCCCTGGCAGCCAGGAGGGCCAACGTGTCCTGGGGGGCATCAGGCGCAGCATTGCCAGCCCTTGGAGGGAGGGGATTGTCCCGCTCTGCTCTGATCTGATCTAGGGCGGCCTCACCACAGATATTGAGGCAGTTTTGGGCGTCACAATATAAGAAAGATATTAAGTGATTAGAGTGTATCCAGTGGAGGGCAATAAAAATGGTGAAGGGCCTTGAGGGGAAGCTGTGTGAGGAGTGGCTGAGGTCACTTGGTGAGTTCAGCGTGGAAAGAAGAGACTGAGGGCAAACCTCATTGCAGTTACAACTTCCTTGTGATGGGAAGAGATGGGGCAGGTAATGATCTCTCCTCTGCGGTGACCAGTGACAGGACCCAACGAAATGACCTGAAGTTGAGTAAGGGGAGGTTTAGACTGGATATTAGAAAAAGGTTCTTCACTCAGAGGATGGTTGGACACTGTAACACACTCCCCAGGGATGTGGTCACAGCACCAAGCCTGAAATAGTTCAAGAAGTGTTTCAGCAATGTCTCAGGTATATGGTATAATTCTTGGGGCTGTCCTGTGCAGGGTCAGGAGCTGTATTTTGATGACCCTTGTGGGTCCCTTTTAACTCAGGATATTCTATGACTGATTCCAAATTCAGTGTTAATGCACAGCTTGCTCACATTCTCAGAACCAGCCTCTGCAGATAGTGGTATGAAGCAGTACCACATGGGTGATGTTTGGTTGTCCTGAACTGAAATGAACTCTGTGGGACACTTCGTTCAAAAAAAAAAAAAAAAAAAAAAAAAAAAAAAAAAAAAAAAAAAAAAAAAAAAAAAAAAAAAAAAAAAAAAAAAAAAAAAAAAAAAAAAAAAAAAAAAGTCTTTAATCTTGAACTTACCAAAATAAGAAATAAAGTCTAGCAGAGAAGGACTATTATTTTCACATATGTTGAGATGAGAGCTAAAGGTTACCCTAATTCTTGCATAAGTAAATAGGTTATTGTACTTCAGCCTTAAGTACATTGTGAGGAGATGTGTTAAATGGCATGAACCATAATTTTGGTTTATATAAGTCCAGTAGTGATTGCTAAGCATCAAACATAGCATTCCCTTTCCACCTTCCTTTTCCCTTCACCTCCAGAGCTCTTCCTCTGCCTTCAGCATCTGCTACCAGCAGAGCAACAGTTAAATGTCCTTCCTGATCATTGCTCCTTGAGACTCCTCAGTTTAATTGAGACAAGGGTCTTTTGCTGAGGATGGATTAGGAGAAAAAGACCCAAACCTTCTTCTCTAGCAATTATAGATTCGAAATTAAGAGGCTCCGATTGAAGGAAAGCAAATTATGGAAAAGGGAAAAAAAGAAAAATAACAGCCCTTTATTAAGTATGTGTGTATTAACGTAACATGAGGGAAAAAAAAAAAGAAAACCAAGTAAAACAACCAAACAATACCCCTATACCCACCAATAATCCCCTTCAAGAACAAAACCGATAAAACCGGCAAAAAAGAAAATCAAATAGTTCAATTTTTAGCACTCTTTGGTGCAGTTCCAGCCACAGTCAGCAGGGGGCGCCGTCGGGTCACTGGAGATGCAAAAACTTGCAAT
>NW_020955444.1:175665-224019 GCF_003031625.1 Empidonax traillii
CTAACCCCTAGGATTAACTAGCTCCAGAAACAGCACTCTGGAGAATTACTTTTTTTTTTTTTTTTCCCCCCCAGGAAGTATTTTCAAGGTTGACTGCTACACTGAGATCAAGAAGGCTCTCTGAGGTCTGAAGAAACAGAAGGGATGCAATGTTCCCAAATACACTTCCCTGTAACCATCTTCTCTTTTAAAGCACTCCTTATTGTTTGTTGTAGGGCATGCTGACCATATGTCTTTCTAATCACCTCATTCCTTATATTTGAGAGGAAAATACAGTCTCAAAAGTGACTGTTTTGAAACTATGACTTGCCTTCTATCTGAAAAAAAGTACCCTTATTATCTCTTTGCGTATTTAAAGAATAGAGAACCTCTCCTACAAATGCCTGTGACAGATTATTGCCCTCTGATACATGTTAAATTTTATCATCCTGCAGTCTTGTTTCTGTATGTAAAATATGTACTTGAACTCTGAATTATATTTTTTGCTCCTGGAGGGCATATTATTGACTTGTGAGGAAAGTAAATCAAACAAGTCTTGTAGAATCAGATGGGATGCTTCACAAGGTGTGATTCTGGGAGCAGTTTTGGTAGTCTTTATAGCCCTTACTCTAACACGAAACATGACGGTTTGGCTTACTGCATGTTAGTCACTCTAAGTAGGTTAAATGCCTATAAATTTTTTTGTTTAGTTTTTTTTTTTTTTTTTTGCTTTGCTTTGCGTTTTTTTTGTTTGGTTTTTTTTTTTTTTTTTTGTTGTTGTTTTTTTTAAATTTACTTTATGTGAAAGCTAGCTTCTGTTTCATTCTTGCTTTGTTGTTCACTGTGGCTAACTGATTAAATACAAGGATTTCATCCTGTGAATTCCAAGCTGTGGAATCTAAAACTATTCCTATGCCAGCTTGTTAACTATTTGTCTGATATCTATGATCCTGAGACAATAGTAATGGTCTTAATATTAAGATCGTGAATATTACTTCTTCCTTTCTTCTTTATTTTGAATTTTTTAACATTTTAATGGAACATAACTTTAGATCTAGGTGGAAGATATTATAAGAGCCAGATACTGCTTTCAATCCAGGTCAGCTGTGCATTCATTTTGTGTGTAAAATAAACGTCATTTTGATCCTACAATTTTTTTCCTGTACATCAAGCGATTTACATTCTTAAAGCTACTCATCCCTTTTGCATGATTCACTGATGCATGCAGTTTAGAATAGCATATGATTGACCAAACTGAACTGTCTTCTGATACGGCTTCGCTGAAACGTCTTAAAATTGCATCAGTTTATCCCAAATGAGGACTTCTTGCAGAAAATAGTAATGTAGTTTAATTCTCAAGAGATAGTTCACGAGCATTTTGTGGGGATTGAGAGCTGGATTTAAAAGATTACGATCAGGGTATAATTGTAGGGATTCTGTGCACTGCATAATGCAATCAATTGCTTACTTCTGGTTTCTAGGGACAGTCAAATAGAGCCTTCACTGGTGTGGAACAGCATAGCTATGCTGAAGTGAGGAGAGAAATACCATTTATTTACACAAGCTTATTTTCTCGCTTGGGGCAAACAACATGCTAATGAAAACCACAGGACATAATAAACAGGGAAAACTTATGAACATCAATAAGAATAGAGAAATAATAAAAAGGTAACCTAATGAAATAAGATATCTGAATGGAAGATTAAATGAGATTCTAAGCTGGAAAATACAAACAAATCTATGTTGGGGAAAAAATAATGCTGGTACTATACTCCAGCAAGAGCAAGAAAAACTTAAAAAGTGGCAAATGTGTGCAATTTGGAGGAAATACTCAGAGTGGAATTCGACCCTCAGTGCTCATTGACTTTTGGTAGGATTGGGATACTGGTTCTGCTCTATACATTTAAAAAGCAATCCATCAACTGGTAGTAATATATGCTGGTACTTTCATGTCTATTTTGGTTGTTTGCTTTAAAATATTTAGTAGAATATAGGTATGCAAAAGACAAGATTTTATTTTGGGAGGAGACAAAAATGAGTTCAGGTCTCTCCAGAGAGATTTTTGTGTACATCCAGAATACTGCTTGTGTTTCTGTAGAAATCCTTTTATTTCAAACAAACTTACATTAAGCATAAAGGGTAGCTATACTAGGAGGAGGAAGACAATTACTTTCCAAATGCATGCTTCACATTTTCTTTAATGCCAGAGCAATAAGATAATTTGGGCAAGGTGTACTATACATTTTTAATGTTATATCTCATCTCTAGAATAACAGTCCAGTGGAAACTGCAGGAAGCTATAATTCAGGACAATATAACCCCAAATGTACATGTTATTAGACATATGTCAAGTAATAGAACTTGGTAAAGGGAAGGATTGGGCAGGTTTATATTATCTTTTCAATGTCTGTTTTTAAAGCAAGCACCTAGATGCACAGCCTTAGTTCCTTAATGAGAAAAAAAGTATTTATAAAGCAGAGGGGTGATTTTGGTTGCTAAGGTCCCTATTTTCCAGAAAGTGACTGCAAATGGATGTGAAATTGAATTAATGGAGTAACTACTTAACATGTCTTAAAAAATTATGTATCTGGAAAAAAATCTGCTTGTGGCAAACTTCTCCTTCAGCCACCTCCTGTGCCTTCAAAAACTTAATGGGTAATATTTTTTCCAGTTTATTCCGTGGACTAAATATAGGATTGCAGATACTCATTTTCACTTGTCTATGCCTTCGTGTTCCCATCTCTAAAATAAAGGTGATACTATATACCAAATGTTTAATTTCTTCCCCTTCCTTATTTTTTAAATTGAATTTTACCTTCAAACACTTTGATTAGCTATTTCAAAACACCCCCTCCAAACCATTTTATTACGGAGACACATTAACTGTGAAGAGTTTAGATAATTATAAGCGCATGGAGGAGTATTAAACAGTGATTCTCTGTAGCTTGTTGTGATATTAATATACATTTTTTCAATATAATGTGGACTCTTTTTCTGTAATGCTAGGAGGCTTTATATTCTGTAACATTTTTCCCTTTCTGACTCTTTCAGTACGCGTATAGTTCCAACATTACCTCCTGTATGATGCTATTCAAGCTTTCCTTACATGGTTTAGAATTGCTGCCATGAATCCCTTACTTCTAGCTTTTGTTTCAGTGGCATTCTAATTTCTTACACCTAAACTATGCCTGCCTTCCCTCCAAGCCACCCTGACATCTGTCTCTGTGCACACTCCTGGCTTTTTAAAGATTAAAAGAACCCCAATATTCTGCAAAATAGCTTGCAAAGTGACTCTGAGATTAGCTCAGTTGGTTAGAGTCTGGTGCTAATAATGCCAGAGTTGTGCATTCGATCCCTGTGTGGACAATTCTCTTAAGAGCTGGACTTCATGATCCAATTCAGGATACTCTGTGAAATGTTTGCCCTCACTAATCTACTCCACTTCCCACCAGGCAGCAATAGCATTTTTTTCTCTTCCTCAGTGAGGCCAGTCTGCATAACTTATTCAGAAAGATCCTTCAACACTAGATCAGTTCTTTGACAGTGAGAAGGGGAACAAAGAATGTTTCTTATGTTTCATAAACTGCAACTGGCCATTGCTAAAAATCAGTCGTTGGATGATTTACATAGTAATAATAATAATAGTGGTAAAAGGAAGTGGTTTTGCTTTTAAAACCACTTAGATTCAGATTCTCAGTGTGAATAATCTGACTGAAACTGAAGGTCTTGAATATCTCAGTCAAATTAGACTGAAATGTTACATCCTTTACAGGGACCTTGTTATCTCTTTCTGTGCTACTTAACCAACTCTGTGCTCTCTGTCAGAAGCTCCACATCCTTCCATTTTCTTTACACTGTAACAAAGGCTTGGTGCAATTCTACAAGAGGAACTGTCAGGACCCTGACCACTGAAGGTGGGAGAGGTCTGATTTTAGAAAAAGAGGAATTGAATGATCAGCTTTTCTGAGTTCATATATGCTGAGGTCAGCATAAAGTAATTTGAAAAGCTGGATGCTGGTTTGATCTTTATTTAGGTGTCAATTTTTGAAGTTTGTTTAGCTAGCTGCAAAGTAGGAATGAAGGAACTCCATAGAAAAGACCTTACCTTGAAGATGAGTCAGTTCCAGACACAAGACAAAAGGTTCTTACATGATGTTGGGACATGACCTCTCAGACTGATGAACCCTGCATGCAGTCCCAAGAATCTAGAAATACATGGGAGGAATGGGAGGATGATTCCATTGTGGGGCATTGTGGGATGTCATGGAGCTGTGAAATTCCTGCTATGCAACCAGCAGCAAAAATGACTTAAAAAGACACAGACCACGAAGCAGTCATAGAGTTCCTACTTTGTATTGTTTTCCCCTAGAGCAAATATACTCTTGCAGAGAATTGCAGAGTTTTTCATCTGTCAGCTGTTCAGAGCCTCAAGAAACTTCATCTGAGTACCAAGACTTCTTGATTCAGACCTTGATTTAGATATTTCTTATGAGAGTTATTATTCAGCTTCTTTGTTTCTCAGCTCTTTCCTGGAAATTTCTTGGATTTGGATCAGATCCACCAGCCACATCAGAGCTGATGCTGTTATAAAGCCCTGAGTCTTAGTGTCATCCCAGGTTGGACTGAGTTAAGTACTCGAATGATAAAAATCGATAGATTGAGGCCAATAATCTCAGGTATCATTATTGTCAATTATCTAACAGCTGTGAGATGCGTACTCTGGGAAGCTAAGTGACAGCATGAACTTGCACTGATTTTGATGGCAGCATGAGAGATTTAACATTAGAATACAATCTGAACTTCTTAACTCTTTGCACAGAAATCTGTCCTTGTCCAAGTAATTTTCTCCTTCCCAGACCTTGCCTTGAAGTTTTTCTTTTGTCTTCAGCTCATGACAGACTCTCTTTCTACAAAGCCTTTTGTGTTACTACCACTGAAGGATGCTGTTTAAGAACAAAAACTTTTGTAATGTATTCTTTTTCTATTTCCTCACATACTATACTGCATTTTAAGCAATACTTAAAAAGCCCAGTATTCAAATCCTGTAAAAAATTGAGACTGAGAATATTTGCTGTATAATGCAGGGTGATACATTGAGGCATATTTGGGGGAGTAAGAATATCTTTTTTCCTTTGCCCTAAAGATTTTCCTATATGAACAATCAAGCCAAAATCCATCAATTAAGTCTTCTTTAAGATGTACCACAATAATGCTATTAATGGTTTGCCTCTTTATGCTTTTTTCTTTGTCTCAGTTGTAAAAGGTGTCTTAAATAAATGCATTCAACTTCTGTACATTCAGCACTACTATTGTTCCTCCCTAAAATTTCTGGACAGTGCTTGAGGCTATACAGGCACAGATAATGTCTACACTGTAATCCAGGTACTTATTTTTATTCAGTAGTCTGGACTATGCCCTTTCCTTTTCATTTGAGTAAAACAACTGTCTTTTGTTGAAAATGGCAAAGTATGAGACATCACAACTCTGGCCATCTGAGTGATTTTTAAATTTAAAATAGAGAAGACTAGTGTTGACTGATTCAAGAGAGTAAACAGGAATTCTTCAGTCCCTGTGGCTGAGTGTCAGCTGCAGAGCCATATTTCAGCTATCTCACATATATTTTGCCAGTTATGCTTCTGTTTAAAATCTGCTTATCTGCACAATGTTTCAATAAGAAACAGGACCTGTCCTCCTTATAAGCTTGATCTGGCACTGTTGGTTGTTAAGGTACCAGCATAGATATACAGCCATTGCTGATGACTGATTGCTTTCAATAATCCCATATAATTTTGTCACACTATGGTATGTGGGTAGGTAATACCATATTAAAGTGTTAATGTGTCTTTATCTCTTCTCTGCAGCTGTCTCTTCAATTTCATTAAGTTCATGATCCTAGTTGTGTACATCAAGAAAAGTAGATTATTGTGTCTGCTCAATATCCTTAGACATAATAAGTTGGTAGATGTGTGATTTAGTCACCTACATATCTTGTATGATTTCACTTAGATCACTGGTTTTTCTGAGATACTTTATTTTCTGTCCTTCTACACTGATATTACAGATATCAGGGCACACCCTTCTGTACTGTATCACAACCTGCTAGCAGTACAGGAAGCAAATGGATACTGTTTAAAAGGTTTCTGTGCAACCAGTGTATGTGTAATTTAGTTATAAATACCTTATGTGCTGAATGAATGAATGTCTGTTGGGATAAGAGGAGCTTTGGCATTCACAATTGATTCAAAATGATATATTCATTAGGTATATAAGGTAGTTAGGTGCCTGTGTGGGTCTATCTTTTAGGGAGAAATGTTGTAATTCACCCATAGACTTCTTAATCCACTCCTTTTCTGCAATTCAAGACTTCAAACTAAGCATCAGAATGATTGAAGATTTTTCAATGCAGAGATGTCCCTGGAGTGAGTAGTAAGACTTGTAAGGAAAACCACACAAAAAAGGTAAGTTTTCAAAGAAAAAAAATAAATTGAATTTTCCTTGCTTTTTTTTTCCTTCCTCATACTTTGTGAAAGGCTATCCAGGTTTCCCACTGCAATAGAGTACTTTCTCTGGAAAGTGTTTAGTCCCATATTTATTTACTCTGTGCTTAACCTTTCTACAGTGTATAATTCTGTTGATATAAACTGAATTAGTCACACTACCTATGTTAAATATGTGCTCAAGCATTTATATACAGCAGCTCTAAGACAATACACACGAATTTGTCTTATTGAGCTCTTCCTGTTCCTATGACATTAATTTTTATTTATTAAAGGAATCAACAGCTTTGAAACATCTTAAACAATGTGCAAATCTTCTTCTGAATATTTCTGGCTAGAAAAAAGAATACTAACCATTTTGGGAAATCAGAGTGGTTTTATTTTTAAAGTTAGGAAAATAAAACATAAATATTGGCAGAATTCCTTAAGGATAAGGAATAAATAGGCTCATTCCCTCAGTCCAAGATCCCTGGAGCCCACAGACTTCTCCCCACTCTCAGATTTCACCTGCTAAAAACTGACTTCTCTGCATTCAGACCTTCACACCTTTCATCTTTCATTTTGGTGTTCTGTTGCTTTGTGCTGAATACAATTACAATAAATATTAACTAGAACATCTTCACATCACTTAGAATAGGATTAATTTATCATTTTCCCTAGATTAGACTAAACTACATCATATTAGTCTAGTTTGCTCTGATGCTGTCATCAGGACAAGAAGTTAATCTCGCTAAATTATCTTTTGTTCAATGAAACTCTCATTTTATATTTAGACATAGCACTTAAAAAGAATGTTTCCATAGAATATTGGCTATAAACACTGTTTCATTAGCATGAAGTGGTGAGTGCGTGGTGCTTTCAGAATATGCTGTCAAATAACAATGGTCATTAGCATTGTACCAGAAATCACATTTGTTTTGATATAATTGAATTCTCTTGTCCTGCACTTCAGTTTCACCATGGATAATTAGACACACAGAATCACAATTTGAGTAACTCTTTAATTTATATGCTGTGCTAGCTTTTTATTTGCTGGGTGACATTACTATTAGAGCTTTAACTTTCTCTAGCAGTTTGAGATTTTTTTTTAAGAGTTGAGATGTTAGACTGTTATAATTAATGCCCAATTACATATGAAGCAAAATTTTCAAAAAAAGATTAAATTGAATCATGAATCATCAAGTTATACAATAACTCTCTTATGTTAATGGTTGATGGTTCAGAAGTGCAAAGCAAGATCTGTAGGTTTACTTGTACTAAAGCAGCAAGAATGTGCTAGACAGAAATCCTTTTATCACCCAAATGCTGGAGATGTTCTGATTAACAGCACTGCTTGTAAATGGAGTAAAGCTGAGGCTGGTCAGGGCATTAGTGACATTGAGCACATGCACATTGCCTTGAATAAATATTTCACTTGATACACTGGCTCCAGCTTGATATCTGACACAAAAAAATTGTACCAAAATTTCTTGTTGGGAGGAATAAAACAATTACTATCATAAGGCACTTGCAAGACAATCTTAAACAACAAAGGCTGATGACATCTGTTCTGAGTTTACCAGTCTTCCTTCTCTCCTATAGAAGAAATCAGAACCATGTTCACTGTATAAGATGGCCCATTATTCTTGGAAAGTAAGCATTTACTCCTTTCATTATTGAAGCTTTTCCTTAAAGTTTTTTACCAAGCTTTCTACGTCTAACTTTTTGCACTGCATTTCTGTTTACTATTGGAGCACAAATAGTCACGGTAACTTTTCTAGAAGACTTTTGATAATTTCTTCTGCAGCTCTGTTGATAGCAAAAATGTGAACAAACTTGGGAAAAAAAAAAACCACAAAATCTACCACAGGATGTTTTTCTAATCCTTCATTTTCATTTCCAATATTTTTATCTGACCTAAGCAGTTTTATTCTATAAGGAAAGACGAAATAATCATAGTTGTAATCCGCTGGGTTAAATACACTACAGTGGGTTAAGTGCACTACAGAATAAATGTTCAAGAATAGTTGTATTTCCTACATTTTTGTTTTAAAGAAAGAATGTTATTTTTCCCTAATATGTTTACTGTTGTAAATAGTAAATTGTCAGTTTTTATATTTCTGTGGCCTGTGGACATTTTACAAATAACTTCATACTGCATAGGGAAGTAAAAAGGATGTTTTTGTTAAGATTAGTGTAGAACAGATGAGACCAGACACTGCTGAAAGAACACAAAGTTACTGTGAGCCTTTGAAAAATCTCATTTGGATTTGGAAAAAAACTAACTTTTTTTTTTTTTCTTTTACAACAGGAGCAGCTGGATGCTTGAAAATCTGCTCTTTCATTTGTAGGCTTTAGGCCTTTTTCTAAACAGAGAATTTACTCTGGCTTTGTTGAAGTAACCTCAGGGCTTATCTACATAGGTATGCTTGCGAGGCATGAGCTAGGATATGAATTTTTAAGTGTCACAGCTGGTTCCTACAGAGGGAATACTTTGGGATGTAGGTGCCTTGGGATGTAGTGAAGGTTCATCTACTGGCAGAAGAACTGGTTCTTTCTGCATTCTGCAGCTACGTAATTAATTTCTCCTCAAAAGTTTCCTGTTCTTAGAGTTTGTTATTGTTGGGAATTTTTTATTTCTCAGCTATTGAATTTGGTTTGTTATCTCTGACTACATACCTTTTTTCATTATTATCTAGAATATTTCAGGTGCAACTACAATAATATGACAGTATTATACTGAGCTGGTTTTGACTTCTGAGGTGGCTTATGTGCTTCTTCATTCAGGTATTGTGTTAAAAAAACGGAGTATTTGAAATTTATTTCTGCTCGATGTGACAAAGAAATTACTAACTTGAATCTGAAGCACTTTTAAATTCGATTTTTTAAATATATCTACCTGACTCCTGAAGTAAAGGAAGTATCACAGAGCACACTGATTGTATGTTACCAATTCAGTGAAAGTTGTGAAATTCACAGTTATCAATAAGGTACTTTTTAAATGAAAGCAGATGTCAACTTTCTGTCTTTTCACTGTAAAGTTGCTAACTAGAGAGAGACGGTGTAGTAGGAAACAAACCAAAGCAATATCTGCTAACAAGGAGGAAACAAAAAAAAAAAAAAAAAAAGGAGACATGTTTCCTTGGGCAAAACCAAAAGCAGTTAAAACCAAATACTGATCTGCACTTAAAATCTGCAAAGTGGTCATTTATATAATTTCAAAGAGAGTGTATTGGGATACTGTCTTGCCTACTCCTGTGCTGGAGGGGCATCATCTGTATCATCCTCAGTCTAGGGTGCCTGTGGGGAGCACATGTACTCGATAGTAGAGTTTGATAGGCTGCGAAGTTGCTGCACAGTTTCATTACCATTTGAGCCTATTTCCTCAGCACAGGCAGAGGCCCAGGTCTCTAGGGCACTGGACTGGGCTCCAATGGCTGCACTCCGAGGATAAAGCAGCTAGAGCAGGTGGCCAAGCTCTGAACATCTCATAACTGGCATCTTGATAATTTTTCCCCCTTTTGAAATTGCCTAACTCCATAGAAACTAATGTAAACTCCTTTGTTGCATGCTATTCCCTTGTTTATTTGGGACAAAATTTTTAGCAATGGGGTTTTTTTTTGGACAAGGAGTTGTGGTAAGCAGTTCAAAGCTGTTGTTATCTGTGATTGTCATGGTTTAACTCCAGCTGGCAGCTGAGCACCACACAGCGACTCTCTCATGCCTCTACCAGCTGGGCTGGGGAGAGACTTGAAAGAGTGAAAGTGAAAAAACTCATAAACTGAGATATAGACAGTTTAAAAGGTAAGTATACACTGCACACACAAGCAAAGCAAAACAAAGAATTCAGTCACTGCTGCTTGTGGGCAGGCAGGTGTTCACCCATGCCCTGGAAAGCTGGATTCCATCATACCTAATGGTGAATTGGGCAGAAAAAGGCCTCTGAACGTCCAACCTTCCCTCTTATCCCTCCAGTTTTATGTGCTGAGCATGATGCCATATGCTGTGGGATACCCCTTGGGTCAGTTTGGGTCACCTGTCCCAGCTGTGTCCTCTCCCGGCTCCTTGTGGAGCTCCATGCTACAGGCAGCACAATGAGCAGCAAAGGCTTTGATGTTGTATATGCACTGCTCAGCAGTAATGGGTACATCTCTGTATTATCAGCATCGTTCTCAGCAAAAATCCAAACACAGCCCTATATTAATTACTATGGACAAAATTACCTGTACCCCAGCCCAAACCAGAAAAATGGTAATACAAATATCTTTTTTTGAAAACTCACCTGAACAGGTGGCTGATGAAGAAAGTCTCAATTCATCAGTCTTGTTGTTGAATCTGTTATAATGGCTAATTCACCCTGGTAGCTACCAGCTATTTGAATTAATTACTGTTAAATAACATCTGTTTTACAGTTACTTTAAAATATGACAAACCAAAAAGATATGCTCAAAGTTCCATACAGTTATGCATAGGGAAGGTTTTCCTCATCTGTTTTGGTAAATGGCTAAAATTGAGGCACTATTGGTTAAGAGACATGTTCAAAAGTACAAGTGTTCAGGACTACCACACTTACAGTGTTGTGTAGTAAGAGATCAGAGAAAGGCAGAAAAAGCATGAACAAACCCCTACACCTGTTGTGCCATGATGAAGGGTGGTTTTTGTGGACTAATCTTGAGAGTCAGGAAATAATTTCTAACAATTGTTCATTCAAATATTTGAGCAATCAATAATTAATTTTTTCCATTATTCCCTCCCTCAGTAGAGTGACATTTCTCCTCTTTCATTCCCAGCACTTCATTGTCTTAGAATTTCATCCTTGTTCTTTTCCACAAAAAGGGAAACAGTCAGCTCCCTTTTCTGGTTCATCTACCAAGCCATAAGTATGCTTTCAGAGCGTAGCAAACAGTACACTTGTGCTGCTGCTTTTACTCTGCTGCATTTTCAGCTTTTACAACAGTGAATGTACTGGGCACAGTAATGACAGCCTGGAGAGCCCCAGTCATTTATTGCAAGGCTGCTTCTTTTCAAGGCTTGTGCACACCCACAGAGACTCCTCTGTCTGCAGAAACAAGAGGCTGATCACACGTCTGTGAAACACACATGTGCCAGCAAGGTCTGATAGTGCTGGGCAACTGCTGACGTAAATTTCTGCCCAGAAACAGACTGCAACTTCCAATTTTTATCACAGAGAGCTTTGACTGGCTTGCTATCAGCAGTTATCATTCTGGGCTAGCTTTGGAGCAGCACCCAATGCACAAAAGATTATAATAAGTTTCAGGACAACTAATCTTTTGCAATCCATCCCACTTTATTCATTTTAAAACCCCATTCCCAATTACTGGAGAGCAGATGCCTAAATCTGCAAGTAAACCCAAAGATTTAATCAAAACTGAATGATTCAGCAGCAACAGAAAATACACTGTTCACTTTCTGTTGCTTCAGTCTGAAAGTGTGTTTTCAGCCTGTGCTTCTTGTGGGGGAAATAAAAAATCAAAACCCAAACCCAAACCCAGCTGTTACTTATTTTAGATGTGAATGCTGTACCTTTTTGAATGTGGCATAACCTATTAGTTTATGTGATAAAAGATCTTTGCACACCTACAGCAGAGCGTAACAGCTACCAGCAACCCAAATTATGGACTCAGAGGAAAGAGCAACCTGTCTGGGCCTCAACCAATCTCAGCCTCATTATTCAGACATGAAGTTTATCAAGACTGAAATAAAAGGGTAGCTACAGGGTACACACAGATCTGAGCCCAGCTGCTGGGCGGACCCACCTTATATTTTACACATACACGTTGACCCATCAGTAGATGTGCATCCTGTTCAACCAGTGGAGCCACCCTGATTTATATGATCTCTCTGTGTGTTTGCCTCTGCTGACCCATGTGGCTGGCTGTGGATATATGTGGTGTGTACTAATACTTGTGTGCATGTACCCATTGGTAATGCATGCTCAGTCTTGTTGCTGGTCAGACCTGGAGTTATTGAGCTGCAGCAGCCTTGACTCTTTTAGATTGTTGAATCTGGCACTGTTCCCCCTAACACAATGCAGAGGGCATTCAGCTTCAGAAAAAAAAAAAAATTGTGGTTAAAGACATATGTTCTCTTTTCTCTTCTCTCCCTGATTTGCCCAGTGTTCATATTTTTCAGGCTTGATATGATCAAAGTGTACTCAGCAGTTACATCAGTGACAAGTGGTGTCCCTCAAGGGTCTACACTGGGACCAGTGCTATTTAATATCTTCGTTAATGGCATAGACAAAAAGATTGAATGTACCTTCAGTAAGTTTGCAAATGACACCAAGCTGAGTGGTGCAGCTGACACACATGAAGGATGAGATGCCATCCAGAGGGACCTGGTCAAGCTTGAGAAGTGGGGCCACGGGAATCTTGCGATGTTTAACAAGTTCAAGGTGCAGCACCTGGGTCTGGGCAACTTCCCTGGGTTCAGCACAAGCTGGGGGATGAACAGAGCAAGAGCAGCTCTGCCAAGAAGGACTGGGAAGTGCTGGTGGATGAGTCTTGACGGCAGTGTGCACTTGAAGACCAGAAAGTCAATTGTATCCTGGGTTGCATCAAAAGAAACATGGCCAGCAGGGTGAGGGAGGGGATTCTGCCCCCCCTACTCTGCTCTAGTGAGAGCCCACCCGGAACACTGCATCCAGCCCTGGTGTCTGCACCATGGGAGGGACGTGGACCAGTTGGAATGAGTCCAGAGAAGACCATCAAAATAACTGGAGGGCTGGAGCACCTCTCCTATGGGGAAAGGCTGAGACAATTGCAATTGTTGAGCCTGGAGATGAGAAAGCTTAGGGTTGACCTGACTGTGGCCTTCCAGTACCTGAAGAGAACTTACAGGAAAGATGGGGCAAGACTATTTACAAGAGCATGTAGTGACAGGACAAGGGGGAATGGGTTCAAATTTAAAGACAGTAGGTTGAGATATTAAGAAAAATTTCTTTACTGTGATGGGGGTCAGACACTGGCACAGTGAGACACACCCCAGAGAGGCTGTGGGTGTCCCACCCTTGGAAGTTTTCAAAGTCAGGTTGGCTGGCACTCTGAGCATCCTGGTCTAGTGGAGGATGTCCCTGTCCGTGGCAGTGGGGTTGGAATTGGATGATCTTTAAAGACTCTTCCAACCCTTAATATTCTATGATCCTATAATTCTATCTTTAAGGTCCCTTCCAACACAAACCATTCTATAATTCTATAAACTTTCTTGTGCTATCTCCACTGCAGTTTCCAAATTAAAATTCCTAGCATTTTAAAGAAGGTTCACATGATGTATTGTCCCTGAAATCTTTTTTGCCTTCTCTTCACTTGTTGCAAACTAATCTTTCCAAGGACAGTTGATGAAGGAGAGTTGGCTTTGTTCCCTGAAGGCTGATCCAAACTCTGCACTGAGCTACTCAAATGGAAAAAATGTAGATGTGCTGTTGGAACAATGTAGCAGAGAACAGACACAACACTTAGAGGTTAAAATGATCCCTTAGACTACCTTTTGCTTTCCTAGGCACTGACCTTTTCTGTCCAGGTCTTGAAGGGCACTTCTATATTGCACTAGCACAGTCTCTTACCTCAAGCTTAAAACAGAGTAAAATGGCCTAAACAGACATTATTACAGTTTAAATCTTCCACTTCATGCTTTAAAAGTCTTTCTCTTAGAAACAGTTTTCAGATACAATTCATGCAAAACTGTGCTTCAGGCATGCCCATGGCATTTTTCCACTTTCTTCACTTTGTTCCTTCCACTGCACCACAATAACCTTCATCCAAAACTGCTCTCTCACTTCTTGACCTCTGGGATTTCTTAGGGCATGGGTCCCCTGTAGTGTATACTTTCCTTTATGCATTTATCACTAACTTGCAGTAGTTTAACTCACCATTTTTAGTCAAATGATGTTATTCTCAGAACATTAAGAAGGCATTTGTCATATTTTTTTTTCCTCTTCTATTGTAAAGACTCTAGAAAGGTCTTACTAGAGCAAGCCTGTAGTGATATAGAGCTCAATCACACAACAGAATGACAATGTGTATCTACAGGTATGAAAAACCAAACTGCTTTCAAATGTATGGATGAACTGCTCGGTCAGTGAAGATTCAACACATATTTCGAGCACTTGTTATCGCCCTGAGCTCCTCCACAACTCCTTGTTTAGTTTTGATGGATCATCTGTTACATTAATACAATCTAAAATAACGTGAAATATTATAACATTTTAGAATTTTTGTTTTCTATTTTGGAAGTTGTAGATGCTTTCATTGTTTGTTTTTTACTACAGGAAGCTGTAGGCAAATTTGGAGTTCCCCATGACTTAGTAATGATGTTCAGTGATTCCTTCTTTAGTTACAGTCTACAGGATAAGAAATACATATTGATTTCTGCTTTAGTCCTTTTGTAGAGCAGACTGATGGGGAAAAATTCCTCTTTATGAAATTTGAATGTAACTATAACAATACGTAACTTAGGGGAGAGGGAGGGAAGGAATGCTTTGAGAAGTGTGATGCAACTAATATTTTCATAATCTCTTTTTTGATCTGAGTCTTCTAATTCTACAAAAGTTATTAATTGGTACCTTGCTGTTCAGGGAGTGCTGTGTAGAATAAAAGAGTTCAGTTAGGTTATGTACAGAAGAATGAAAGGCAACAAGTATAAAATTTGTACTTGTCCTCTACAGTTCCTAAGTGAGCAGTGATCTGGTCAAACAGTTTCAGATTAATAGGTTTGGAAATCCAGATTTCTTATGCAAATGCTACAAGCAACTGCAGTCACATTTGATCTTAAGGATAATTGATATTTACAGTCTAGTGGGGTTTTTTAGAAGCCTAATTATTCCTTATTGATACTGTATCCTAAATATTTTAACAGGGAAATAGAGAGCAAGAATTTGTAAATGGAATAGAATGATGTATTTTCAACCTATAGGATGAAAAAAGCCCTCCAAAAATATATATCTTTATGAAAGAAGTTAGAAAGAGACCTGAACTGGCAAGATCTCTCTGAATGAAGGTCTTTTTCCTTACTGTCTATTCTGTAAAATGGATACAATGATCTATGAAAGAAGCTTGGAAAGGGCAGCTCTTTTGCGAAGAACAGCTGTTAAGATGGCGACTTACCTGGAACCTTATATTCAAATCCTCTCCTCACACTGAATTTACCCTCTCCATTTAAGACAGTAATTCTCCCCATCAATACAACTGTGAAATAATTATTTTAATGTGACAAAGTGCTGGGATGTTTTGGATATTGGGATTGCTGAATCTGAGCAATAAGGACAGACAGTTATCCCTTCTCAGCAGGTGGACAAAATATTTTTTTTCCAAAATATTGTAACCATGACATGGTGTGGAAACACATTAATCACATACAAGGTACTGATGTTATTTTTTTCCACACGCTGTGGTCTGACAGATGAGCAACGCTCCTCTCCTTTCAGAATGATCAGCTTGCTGGCCCCAACTATCCCTCAGGCAAATACGTGGATCAAGGGAGAGGTCTCTAGGACTCAAATAATGTGTTTGTTTTGTGTAGTAATCTGCCTGTCAGAAGGGGACTTAGTAGGTAGGGCAGAAAATATGTGTTACAGAGAAGAAAAAACACATTTTACATACTTTCTTTTTACACAGTCTGTGTATTACTTTGCATTGCTCTCAATTGCCAGAAGAGTGAATTGTACCCTTCAGAAGAGGCTATGAAAGTGAGCGCTAGAGGACACGTTGTGGGTTCAGCATTGATTTGGGGACATCAGATCCTACTGAGCCTTGTAAGAAGAAGGGACCTGTGATCAAGGATTAAGTTTAAGAGACCAGGAAAGACTTACAAATGCAAATACTGTCCAAACACTGTGGGCTATTCTCAAAAGAAAGACTTCCATCCAAATATAGTGGCCTTGGGTGTCGGTAGACCAAAGCTATGACCAGTTTTCTCCAGACCAGAGAGTTGTATTACTGAGTGCAAAATGCTTTTTTTATTGATGATTATTTCATGCCTTTGTGTGTATTGATGCTTTTGGACAAGAAGTTTGTCTGTGTATATGTTTACATTTTTCCAGTTGTATATACTGAAGGCTGAGGAACATCTAGAATGAATGACTTGCCTGAGGCTACTCAGGAAACTTGTAATACAGGGGAGAAAGATCCTTTGCATTAATTTTAATTGTAAGACTATGTTATGTCCCTGTATGCACACAGTCAGGATCTGCGAAGTCTTTTCCGAGCTACCACAATTCAAGAGTGACTGTCACTGGTGATGGGGAGTAGCTGTTGGAGGATTTCCTAGCTTGTTCACTTCACATTGCTTTTCTCATAGGTTAATAAAATGTGCTGAACTAATGAATTTTGACTGAAAATATGTCATTTATATTATAGATTTTGACTTTTTAAATTATGGTGTTTCTTCACCTGAAAATGAGAAACATAGCAGAAACAATTTGAAAGGCAAATGTCTGAGTGTCTACCATGATAGGAGTTGTTACATGTATGAACTTACTTGTGGCCCCCAGGAATCTGGATGACAATTAAAAATGCATTCATATATAATGTGACTTTCAGTGTAAATATGGGAACTCAGCAAATATGCTGCTTGTTGCTAAACCCATTCTTGAAACAGAAAGGGTTTTGATTTCCTGTAAACACAGACTTTGTATATAAGTTCAAACACATTCCTGAAAACCATTGCCTCAGCTTCTCTTTTCTCCTGGTCCTCTAATACATATTTGCATCCTGAGCTTTTGAGGTGAAAGAACAAGACGTACCATTAAGAGCTGTCCTATCCTACCCTGAGTGGGATTTCTAGACCTTACTGGGATGCAAGCAAAAATCACAATGATGTAAACAGGAAAGAAACTGTGGTAGGTAAAACACCTACAACAACAACAAAGAAATAAGTTGTGAAGGCTGACTGGCAGCAAATTATTTGTGTGTCTTATCTCAGGGAGAGACTGAGTGTGTGAGACACCCAGTCAGGATAAAAGCTCTGAACTTGTTAGCCCTCTGCTAAGCCCCAGTAGGCAGGTAGCCTATGAATGCACTTGAACACTTAAACTCTTTGAGAAGACAGAACAAGGAGAAGAGTGAATGACTTTTGCAGTGCTTTCTTATTTGCCCACAGTTGCCAGGAAAACTGCATTAAGACTGCTCCAAGCTGACAGTTCTTGATGGGTAGCAATGGGGTACAAGATAAATCACAAGAAACCTAAACAGGTTTGGCATCAAGTCGTATGGTCTCAGGATGAGTGTGCTGTAAAGCAAAATAAGGATTGATTTACTGTGGCTCTCAGGAAATAATCCATCTGAATTCCAAATTAGTCTGGCTGGGTTCCTGTTTGATAGTAGAGGTCTATCTTTATAGCACTTTGAAGGCACTAGCCTGACACAGTTTTTGGGAAAGCTGGCTAACTATGATACTAGCCTGGAAGGAGAAATTAGGGACACAAATTTTACTTTGTCTTGTGGCTGATCCCCAGCACTGGAAGTTTGCCAGTGATGCAGAAGTTAATATAGGAAGTTATGGTCACAAAGACATGGGAATATCAAGGTGGTGGCTTTCAGCTGTCTAAGCACAATGATTCTTGGGATATGTGAGGTACTCTGCTGGCCTTGAGTTGCTGCCAGGGCAGCATGTCTCCCACCCACTACTACTCCCACCCACACTACTACTCCCAGTCTTATAAGCAGCAACCAAAGTACCTTCATACAAACTAAATCTCTGAGCAGCATTTAATTTCCATGGAAAGAGTGAATAGTGCTTCCTCCCCCAAAGCAAGCTGGCTCACTGTTCACTTTATCATACAGTTGCCCAGGGTAATGACTTTAAAGATAATAGAAATCTGATGTACTTGCTTTTAACTATAATGTGTGTGTTTTCTCTCAAGTTCTTGCAGTGCTGAGTGTATTAAGGTATTTTACCATACTGATAAAACTTCAAGCCTGTGCAAGACTGGTACACATAAAATACAAGCATGGATTGTTAACACTGCCCCTAAATGGTGGGCACTGCTCATGTTTGTCCCTTTGGGAAAAAAAAAAACAACATACCAAAACAAAGATTTGACAGCTTCTGAACTACTGTCCTCTTTCCCACCCTTAATCAGTGAGTCTGAATGCAGACTTAGAACAGTTTGCACAGGTTTCCTGGGACTTCGCCAGATAGTTTTGAATGTCTGACAAATCAGACTAGATCTCTTGCAAATAACATTGCAGGAGAATACGGATGATGCTGTCAGAAACAGTCAGAAGCAAATCAGCTTAGCTGGAATTGCCAGCCAACTGAGATGCCACTTTGTGGGTTTTCAGAACTTCATCTTGAACTGTGAGGTACTTTATATGTGTACTGCTGAAATGAGACTCTGGTGATAAATTTGTAAAGCAGTAATACATATCTACTTTTTCATATGCTATCCTTTTTTGCTTTAATTTAATAAAATATTTAATAAAAGACAACAGGTAGACCATTATTTAAACTGTAAAAAGACAAAAACATTTTGTAGTGTGATTACACACATGCAAAGTATGGTAAAGGTTCTTAAAGGTAGTGAAATAATATAGAGGTTATGCCAATAATATAGAGGTTATGGCACCATGTTTGCTTATTCACTCTACAGTGTGCCCCTGCTGTTCATCAGATTGCACATCAAAAAGTCCCCAACAGGTTCACATCAGCTGATTGTTTGAACCACAGTTCATTTTTTAATTAGTGCTGGAGTTCAGAATGACATTGTAACCTACATTTAGTCAGCTGCCTCCCCAAAAAGCTGCAATCAGTTTGATTTCTACACCATTTCTACTACATATCGGCAGCTAGAGGAAATATTTAGCAAATTCATCATATTTAGCAAAATTAGGTTTAATTGAACTTGACAAAAATAAGATAGTCTTGATAGACTGGGAAAGCAAAACTAGCAGGAGCAAATTATCCCACCTGGAGGAGTTACAATGTGATCACTAAGACATAAAGTCTACATGAGCACAGCAATAAGTTTTTTTTTTACATCTGCAATAGGCTAAAAACATACACTGGTCTGACTGCTCAGCACAGCCAACATCGCTTGTCAGTGCTCATGGTGGCACAAACATTCACTGAGTTAGAGTAGGGAATCTCAGGTAATTTTATATGCTTATTAAAGCAAATTATGGTGTCCACAGGCAAATAGGCTCCCCAATATTTTCAAGGTCCATTCCCTGTGCTGCATTTATAGCTGTGACCCTGAGATTAGGTCAGTTGGTTAGAGCATGGTGCTAATAATGAAAAGGTTATGGGTTTGATCCCTGAACTCACTTAAGAGTTGGACTCTATGATCTTTGTGGGTCCTTTCCAACTCAGAACATTCTGTAATTCTGTGATCTGCTGGTTGTGTGACATGACGAGAGTAGAAATGTAATTGCACCATCTTCCGATAGACATTCTCATCCAGCCTGCAGGTCTATACTGTAGGTGCTTTTATCTGTCTAAGTCTTCCAATATCTACCTATACCAAGTTGCATCAGGAATTTTCAGCTTCCAGCTACAACTAGGGCTCTGATTTACTTTTACATGGTGTGTCCATGACCCCTCCAATAGTGTGAACCCCCACAGTTACACAACTTTATTTTGCATTTCTAGTTATTAGCACTAAATCAGTGCTCTGGTGATTAAGCAGTTTTAAATCACCTTTCTGAAATAAAACATTGTCCATGAGGATTAAGAACACTTTCTATATTCATGGACACGGGGAGTATTGCCATTACAGTTGTATTTCTGGAGGCAGCACTACTGTGCCAGGGAGACACTTGATCCTTATTAAATATAAGTGACAATATCTGACAGCACATTGACTTCTTGGGCTACCTTGGGGTTATTTTATTGGAGAGGGAGGAGATAACAAAATGCACAAGAGAGCAAGCAGTGGACACATAAGCCCAGAATGGGAAGCAAAGAAGAAGCAGAGCAACTTTAAAGGTTTGCTCTTCATATTACCCTCAAGTTATATACTGTACTATCCCTGAATGACCTTGAAGGGGAGGTTAGGCTTGTGAGGCAAGACTAGACTTTTGAGGGATGAGAGTTTCCCGGAGAGCTCCTGTTTTGTTCCTACCACGCCATGTAAGCTGTGTTTACGTATCTGCCAATGCAGTATCACAGTCCTTTCTTTCACAAAAGGTTTATCTCCTTGGTCTGCTTGTATGTATTGTGTAAGTGATTTGTTTATGCATACAGTGTGAAGTGAGGGCTTCTTGAGGTCCTTTCTAGAGGATTTTTGAAACCTACTTACTCCTCTGAAAAAGATTTTACCAGCAGTAGGCATGATTTGTTACAATTTTTTTCAAACTTCAGTGTCAGTGGTTTCAGAGTTCATCATCATGGATCATACGGCATAAAGTATAAGGATTAACCTAATGAAGATCAATGCATGTCTGTCTCTGTTTTTCTTGGAAATAGCATCGCCTTCTAGACAGTTGTCTTCCTCACCATGTACAAAGGTGTATTTTCATTGAAAGAGATGTTTCTTAAATTGAGATATTAAAAAAACCCAAAAACAACAGAGAAGTAAATCTTACCTGATTCAGTAGGCTTCTCAGACACCTGCCCAAGTCCAAGTTGCCAGACTTATGGGGCATTATTTCCCCTTCTTTTTGTTTCAAAGAACACTGAAGAAAAGTATAAACTTCCACTGAGTCCACTTTCTTGTAGACCAGTTAGGGTACCAGTGTCTTATACTTGGTGACACATGCATGCAAACTTGTAGTTAAATATTCCAGCACATCTGAGGACAGGAAAGCCAACCAAGCACTCTAGACTATTTTATTTAATCAGAGAAGAAAAAGAAACAATAAAAATAAAATAATATTTGCATGAGAATTTTATTAATGCTGTAAATTGCATTCACACAAGCACTCAAGAGCTCTCTAAGCAAAATGGAAAACATTATTTTTTCTTTTCTGACAGTTTACTTTTAATTTTTTATGATTGGGCCCTGAGATCAATATCAGCAAGCTTTATCTCCTTTGCTTTGCATGTGGAAAAAGACAAATCCAGGAGATAAACTACTACTCTGAAATTGCGTTTGTGTTGGCAGTTTATTTTGTGTTTTTGTAATTTTATTAAAACCACTTATACGCATTCTACATGATTCTGCACACAGAGTCTGTAAAATGAGCTATTTAAGCTGTAGTGGTTTGCTGTGTAAACATATTTATCAGGACTAAATTGCCAGTCAGCATGCCTGTTGTAGAGAAACTTAGAAAAAAAAGTACACTTATGTCCTTTCATATGGCATTTTCCTGTATTTTAATCAAATCAGACTTTTAAAACTGTTATCATTGTTCAATCAAAACCTCCACAATCTTAGTGAAATCCTTGCAGCACCATGATTAAGATTAAATGGCTTTCCTTGCACACCAGCTAATACACATATGAAGTACAGACAACTACTGAGGATATCTTCCAGCAGTCGTATTGTTTAAAGAAGAAATACATCTATTCTAGAAATTTCACCCTCTCCTTTTAATTTCCTGTGTTTGGGACTCAAAAAAAACCCACAAAAAATCGATCTTTTGCTTTTTGCTGCAAAACAGTATCAGCAGACTCCAGCTGCTGCAGAAACTCAATTCTGGTGTGTATTCTCTTCATCTAAAAATGCACGTGGTCATTTCTCCTGTGACCCTGTGTGTACACTTGAACAAGAAGCACAGTGACTGGGAGAGAAACAACTGACAAAAGTCATGTCATGTGAATTTCAAATATGATACAAGGAAAAGTTTCTTCAGTGCGAGAGTGACCAAACCTTTAAATAGGTGCTTAGAGGGGCTGTGGAGTCTCAAACCTCAGTGACACTCAAAAATCACCTCAGCAAGGCCCTGAGTCATCTCATCTGACTAGAGACGCTGTGAGAAGCAGGTTGGACTAATGGACCCCCAGAGGTCCCTTTCCTCATAAATAATCTCTTATTCTAGAATCCAAATTGGATAACAACAAAGGAAAGAAAAGGGTCAAATGTTCCAACTTTATGTATATTTGTGAAATAAGTAATCTGGAAATCTCATACTGTCATGTAGCAAAAATAAATTATCCCTTAATGTTGAAGCACCATATTGAGTTTCTATTTTATATAATTCTATTTCATTTTTTAGACTCCTCAGTGGTTGGCTATTCCCAATCCAACTTTAGCTCTTTTTAGTTATCTTGTTCTGATTGCATTTCAGGTTTCCCTACAGATAGTGGTACATTGTCTTCTCCTGATGATTCTACTTTGATTTCTGCATTCATGGGGTTTGGAATAGTGTAATAGTTCATAGCGCTCAAGTAAGCAGACTTTAATCTCTCTCTGAAGAAGGCTGCACAGAGCTGACAAATGTAAGCTAAGGACTCTTCTTTCACTGAATGTCTGAGTCTAAATATTTTTCTCTACCACTAACAAGACCTGCAAAAGCTAACAAAAGAACCCTTGTTCCATTTTTCCTTTGTGAGAAATCCTCCAGACCACTCTGTGATATCACCAACTTTTTCTGCAAAGGCAATTTCTTGCTTTGCCATCTTTTTTATTACAAGACAGCTGTTTCCTTTCTGTCAGGATACAAAACAACCATAGGATGCTACCAACAATTATGTTCCCCCCACCCCCCCCAGATTCATCTCCTTCAGGAAACAGCTTTGTTCATTTTTTTAGGGTGGTTAGTTTGTTTGTTTATTTGCACCAGCCTTATTCCAAAATGCTAATATGTGTTAGGCCCTAAGCTTTCACATTATTCCGTCCAGGAAAGGTTTTCTAGCTTCATGGTAAATGTTTTCTCCTCTTCCATTGTGTTCTGAGTCCAAACAAGTTAAAAGTAATAAAAGATTTCCAGTGCAGAGTTTAAGACAGAGGAATGCTAAGAGGGAAATAAATGCAATAAAACTATTATCAAAATTCACTAACTGCAATTAAAGACACAATCTTGTAGACAGTCCTATACTTTGACTTTATGCCTTTAAGATCTCTGAAAATTGATTTGAAGGTTAGCTTTCAACTTTCATCTCCTTCTCCCAGAGACATTCTAATATATATATATATATATATATATATATATATATAAATTTATAAATATTCGTATAGAAAAGCATGTCTTCTCCCTTATTATCACAAAATCATGGACACATCACAGGACCACTCCCAACAGTTACATCATTTGCTTGAGAGTATTGTCCAAGTACTTAAACTCTCTTAAAAGGAAACCTTAGTTTTCAGAGATGTAGTATACTTTGATAAGCAAATATCCTACCAAATTTACTTTTGATGGATCTTCCTGAAGATATTCCTAATGAGCATATGTTCCCTTTTTTTTCCCGTTTTCTAAACACAGATAGTAGTATAAATGTTTTTAAACAGTGCTGCAAAGATGGGCCTGAAGCAGGTAGCTTTTAAATTACATTAAGACTTTTTTATTCAGTCTTTCTGTATCATGAAATTATCATGGATCATGTTGTTCATCTATTCTGTCCTGGCAAATCGTTACCTTTGCTGTATGCAGCCTACATACATCCTGTCTTAAAGCTCTAAATCTCTAAAGGATTAGGTCTGGAAGTACATAATGAAAAACTTCCAAAGTAACTGGTTTATTGGGCTCAGACTCATTGTGAATGGCTACTTTAATGTTATTTCAAATGTCTTAATGTGTTTTTTGTGGTTTTTTTTTTTTTTTTTTTTTTTTTTTTTTTTTTTTTTTTTTTTTTGAGGGGGAGGGGGGCAGAAAACATCAAAAAAAAAAAAATTAGCAATGCTTGCATACTTCTAGCACACTCTAAATCTTAGATAACTTCACTCTAAGGCACAAAACTGTGAATTTCAATCAACTGTAAGCATGTATATGATATGGGTACCAGGACAGAATCTACAGATGTCTACAACATGGGTGTTAGTGTCAGTTTGTGTGTCTGTGTGTATCCATTTTTCACTACCTATAGGTAGACACACTGATATATCTGGCTTTGGTTCGGTATTATTACTATCGGATGAGATCTGTGTTATAAATGAAATTATAGCAGTACAAAAGATTGCATCAAAGCCAATGAACTAATTAAAACCGAGCAGTGTCCCAGTAGTGCATCTATACTGCAAAGATGTGAGGAGTTTCCCAAATGGTCTTTGAACAAACTCTCTAGTTGTGCACATATAAAAGATTAATTAAGGGAATTTTTAACATAGTAAGTTACTTTGTGCTGAATCCAAATTGCCATGTTAAATTGAGAACCCAAATTACTGCTTCTACATTTAGTATGAGAATGTCTAAATTCTGCTTCAATACACAGGTCCTGGTCATTAAAAAATGTATGAAGACTTTGAATCAGCAAGATAAAGGTTCATTGTTAACATTTGTAGTGACTGAGGAAGTTTTTTTTCTTTGTCTCAATTCTTTTTCTACATGCTGCAGAATAGGACCTCCTCTTTTAAATATCTTATTTAGACAGGTGTAACAGTTGTATTATCTGCTGGATTATTAGTATGTTTGTGTTTTGAACAACTGATTCACTAGCAGTGTTTGTTTCACCCCTATTTCTGGACACTATGAGAGAATGTTTTCCACATTTCCTTCCAGTTTCTTCCTTCTTCCCCTTGGCCATTGTCTGTCTGCTCATCTCTCACAGGCATTCACCTTTGATTTGTGTGTATGTTGTCTGAAGGTCAGAGTATTTTAAATACTGGCAGATTTTGGAAGGACTGTCAGACATGTAAAAAGTGGAGAATAATAGCATTTTGTACAAGTTTATAATTAATCCTGTAGAGAGCAGTGGAAGAAAACACTGTTTCTTTGTAGGGAACTAACTAGTGTTTAATTCACAGCTGAGAATGTCAGAAGAAATATTTTATCTTAGTTAATTGGATTGTGAACTTCACAAACCTCAAGAACACAAAAGGTTATTCCCTACACTGGGGAATAGTTTCAAATTTATTTTCTGCTTTCCTGCTATAAATTGATTTGGTCAATATAATGTCAATTAAGATAGATAAAAGAAAAAATTCTGCATAAGCAGATAGCTATTACAAAATATAACTTTGTAATTGAGAAATCCCATGTGAGCATGTGGTAAATATCATCTCCAAACAATCTCTCTCATTTTAACATAGAAAGTCCCTGATAGAAATAAAAAAAAATAATTTACAAAAAGTAATGAAAATCAATAGAGGAGAAAATTGGAGATTTTTTGCTATAATGCCTTATGAAGAATATTTTTATGTTGGACTGAACTGAAAGGTCATAAAAACACGACCTCCTTAAAATGAAATATTGGAAGTGAGAAAGCTGTCATGATTTGCTTAATATTTTTGGTAAGCCTTCTGGGAGCTTCCACTTATTTGACTAATATGCTAATATAGGCCATGTTGCCGTCATGGAGAGAATCATCTGATTTCACATGGATGCTTACATTTTCCTTTCTACTTCTTATAGAGAAAGGAATTTCTTATATCTGACTTTTCATGCACAGCCTGAGCTCAAAGAAAGCGTGAACTACTTGGTCTACCAGACAAAGATTTTTATTGTCGATGAACCCAGATTTCCATCTTTAGGTGTTTCATCATACTTTGTTGGTATTGCCCATGGCTTAAAATGTTCTAGTTTTTCTTTTTCTTAGGACAGCTGGCATTTTTGTACTTTTTTGAAATAAAAAACTACTGCTTCAGCCGACATTTATGTACTTCTATAGCTTGTGTATAAGTTTCTATATCTTAAACTGCTTAAGTTGCACTATCAACAAGTGTATTAATTTATTTTTTTCCTGGATTGTTAAAATATCTCCTTGTATCTCTCTGGCAAAGAATACCTTGGTGCAAGAGTTCCTAATCTTAGTTAATTTTTCCAAGATCTTCCATATTGGAAATTCTAATATCTTAGAATTAGGATCTTCAATAAGCTAAGTAGTACTTTAGGAGAAAAAAAAAATGACTGACTGCAACCAGAAACTCATTAGTCGTCTTAAAACAAGTACTTTGAATTTTCTGAAAAATAAATTTCCAACATTTAAAAATTCATTTTTGCTAAGGAGAACACTGAGCTTCAAATGGTTTTTTAGATAGTTTTGATGTCTGTGAAACAACCTCTGATCGCTTTGAACAGACAAATGATTGAACACTTATTAAAAATAAGTGATTGGCAAACTTCAGTTACATCTCTACATAGTGCTTGTACTCATGAGGATGGCAAAAAAAAAGATGTACATTTGTGCCTCCATTCAGCACAGCCCTTGGCCTTAGAGGCAGTTAAGCTTCTGTTCTTCTGCAAAGGAATGAAGCTCAAAATACATGAGTTTTGAAATCCTGCCATCAAAAATCATCTTGAGGTCTTTACAGAGATTTTTCACAGGAATTTTGGAACTTCCAGGAATTTTACGAGGGAAGAATCCTTCCTGTTCTGCTTCACTCTGTTTTTTAACTGAGTCTGACAACGTGTATCATCTACAATGCCATCATCAGGAAAAAAACCTAGATTAACTATGGCATTTCTAATTTTCTTTCAGTATGAAAGCCCATCTCAGTCAAAGCACCTTTTGTTTTACTAGTTGTAGTTAGATTTATAGGTTCACTATAATAAAGCACTTCAAATCTTTTGTGAGTTGAGGGAAGGAAAAGCAGCTAGCACTAGCCTTGTTTGAGTAATTACTGACATGAGATGAAACTTTAATAAAAATAAAAAAGTAACAATATCATGTCCCCTCACTTTGCTATTAGTATGCTAGTGTCCACTATCTATGTAATTTTGTCATGGATGATCATAATAAATGCTCATGAAAACACCATATTTGAGCAATGACTTCTGTGGGGATGGAGACATTTTATACATTTCTTTTTAATGGGATTTTATTTCCAAGCATATTTTCAAGAAAATCACAAATCACAGAAATGAAGGTTCAGGCAGCTAGGGCCTTGAAGTAGATGGATCACCTAAGGGATGACACGTATGCTAAAACATCTGTGCTAGTAAATTGAGGTAAATGAGTTATCCTCTCAATGAACAAATCATGTCCCTGATGAGTTCTCCTTTCTCCTGACAGTAGCTCACTGACAAGCAGTACTGTTGCACTGATTTTAATTTGGGTCCTTATTTGCATGGACCTTGAATGAATGAATGAATCTAGGAAAATGGAAGAGAAAACCCAATAGTTTTTAGGAATTCCCCCAGTCGGGGGGCATACTTCAGATATTTGATAAAATCCTTATTCCAGTGAAAAAATCAAGTTAACTGCTCAGCAGCTTCAGCTCCAGCTCAGAATGCCATCTTCTTGAAAAACTTGACACTAATGACTTTGCTGTGGTTTAGTGTTTTGGCTTTATTTTGTTAGTTGCTTAGACATCAACTAACTGAACTCTAAGATTGAGACTATTGTTTTCATTCTGGAGAACTGATCAGTGTAGTAAGTGAGGAATCTCAAACAGAACTATTTGCCAAATGAAAGGTTATGTCTTGCTCCTTTATTACCTCATGTTGCTGAAAACTTTCTTGTGTAATAAAAAAAAAGTTCAAGTACACATACGGACACCTAACCTAGCTTAGGGACGTTTTCAGGCATGGACTTAAATCCTTTCCTACAAAGATATGCTTTTCCTGGTCCTTTAGCAGTGCCAGGGGATGCTGAGGTGTGGAAGCGCGGGGAGGTCACCTAGGGATGGCAGGCCCCAGGGACCTGGCATCCAGGACTGTCACAGTGCTCCACAAGGCAGTAGATCGGCTGAGGGGTAGCTGGGGCAGCCCCAGTCCCAGGCAGTGGGCAGCTTCTTGGATACAGGAAGAAACTGAGATCGTGTTGAGATGAGGCTGTGGGTGGGATCAAGATCAGGTGTGGTGAGGGTACCCAGGGTCATATACAGCCCCAGGATGATTGGACAGGGTCGAGGAGACACCTCTGTCATCAGAGATCAGAAATAAAGGAATCACTAATAAAAGAGTGGGAGGGAAGGAAGAAGGGAGAGAGGGAGGGAGAGAGGGAGGGATGGAGGGAGGAAGGAAGGAAGGAACCCCCAGCAGCACTGCCCTGGAATTAGGCCTCTACTGGAGCAGCCATGCCCAGAGGGGTCCCCAGGGCAGCAGCTCCTTGTGTAACTTGCAGAGCTGGTTACTGGAACTGCACTGGAACTGGAGTGTGGAAGAAAATGTTGGAGCCTAGGAAGAAAAGGACAGGGTTGATCTGTACTCAACTCTCCCAGTTCTCTCTAGGTCCTGGTTGCATCTGAACGTCCAGGATTGAATTTTGTGACAAAGCTGCAGTCTGGTGTTATTCCCTCCTCATCGTCCTCCAAGTGTCCATGTTTAAGAGGTGTACAGGAGAACATTGCTATAGAGGATTCTTTTATGAGCTCTGCCTGTGGAAGTGCTCTGAACTGTGCCTGTTTCCTACATAAACTGCAGGTCAAAGGGCTCTCCATTGTCACTCTTCCCATACTCTCCCAAAATCATCACAATAGGATCACTCCAATGCAAAAGCTGACTGCCCTGGTGCAGCCCCATGGGAAAAAGAGCCATGTCAGAGGTGTCCACTACCACCTAGAGGTACCTTTTACCTACCTGTGATATTGCAAGAAACACAGCTATCGATTTCTATTTATTGCCTATTTTTGAGAGCTGGAGTTGTGCTGCTGTCATTGGCAGCAAAATGGTTTGAAATGGAATTCTCTGGGGTGGGCAATACTTGGATCTGTCACCTGCAGGGTTGTGCATGTGCAGATCTTCCTTGCAGACTGTATTTAGGCCTGGAAGGATTTTAATTAATGTTTATGGACCTGGATTTCTGGTTTCTTTGATGAGACAATAGAAAGTCACCCATGCAGAAGCAGCTGAGATTCAGTGCATGCCCACAGTCTGAGACCCAAGGAAACCACAGGTTGAGAGGGATGAATTGGTCCAAAGCCAAATTCAAGCGCTTCAAATTGCCTGTAAACCACCCACTGGCTCCCATCTCCCAGCGTGCAGTGCTACTCATGGACATCCCCAGGGAATGAATAGTTCCCTAGTAGAACTGAGTCTAATGTATGCTCTAATCCAAGGCTCTGTGTCTGAGTGCAATGGTAGTGGCCAGCGGGAAGTGGGGTGTGGTACAGCCCTGACGTTTCTGTGAAGAGAGAGTCCCTTTCACTATTCTCTCTAAAGGGCAAAGAGTTCCCACTCTTGCATCTTCCACTTTGCTCTCACTTGTTTTCTGCTGAAAGGTTATGATGATGAGGTCCAATGCTGGATCACTCTTTTTGTTTTGATTTTTAAACTTGCCATTGTAATGGAATCAGGAGTTCAACTTTCTAAGTATTACTAAAAATGCATTCTCCTCTACAAAAAAGCTATTTATATTCATACCTCTTTTTCACATCAGATCAGGTAAGTACCAATTCAGCTTTCCTGTACAGCATCTTTAATAGTACATACAAACCAAAACTGACCTGTCTGCTTTGGATTCTTCTTTAATGGAATTTGGACTTCTCATTAGTTAGGATTTCTGAGTAAATGCAATCTTGTGTACTCACTGTTACAAAAACAAAGTAGAAATTGTCCTATAACATATGTGAGTATAGCACACAATTTCTAATGAAGTTATCCAGGAAATACATGATCAAATAGAAGTGGAAAAAAACCGAAACTCAAAATCCTGTAGTTTACCACTTCCATCTAGAATAATAAAAACAAACAAAAAAATAAATAGAACTTCAAGTCAGCCTTTGGATGATGATCCACAGCCATTCACTTTCTAGGTAAGTCTCTTGCAAATAAGTACCCTTTCAATAAAGAGTAATGTTTCAAACTGACGTACCACATTCCACTAAAAAATTTGAAACATTTGCAATTCTCATGAGTCACATCTCAGTTTCCTTTTATTAATTTATTTTCACATAGACAAAATTAGACAAAAAGATGGATTTTTCTAAAGTCATGGTGGGAGTCACATGTGGTACCAAGCCCTGAGAGAGAGAAAGGGAATCCCCTTCTTCTTTTTGGTAAGTCTGCAGATCAATCGGCTTGTAATTAGTAAACCAAAGCTCCTCTCTGCTATCTTAGCATTTACTGATTTAGTGATCCATAGGGATCTAGTGACCCTAGATAGTGATTGAAGATAAAGCAGATGGTAAGCCTTGGGTTAAGATGATGTTGATCCAAAATTGTCTGAATGTTTCAGCATTCTTATTCTTCTACCCCATACCATATGTATAAGGCTGATGAATGGGTAATAAAAAAGAGCGGTCCATTCTTCTTACTATTCAAGGGTATTGTGAATAAAATGTATTAAATATTTGGAAATCTTGAGAGGTGTGCATGTATACTCAGAAATCCATGTTTTAGAAGACAAAAGAGTGCCTTTCTTGCTTTGAAACAACACAAGGATTCATTTAAGAAATGTTGCACAAAAAACATCTCAGTTACCTGACTAATGGGTGATTCATAGCATCAGGTAGAAAAGAAAAAATACTTTCAGGTTTGTTCCCTTGAGCAAACACACAGGGAGATGGCCAAATACAGAGGGAGAAAGGCACTTGCCCTGTGGCAGGGCAGAGAGGACATCTGGAGATTTCAACATGAAGGCACTAGGCTGCTCTGAGGGATGCAAAGTTCTGCAGGGCCTTCTTAGTCTTATCAAGCCCTTTTAGGTCTTGTCCTCTAGTGCTGGAAATGTTTGTATCTTTTTCATGGCAAGCAATAATACATGCCTATTTTGCTCTCATGCCTCCTCCTCCCTTTCAAATCAGAATTGCCACCCATGGTTTTCCTTTTACCGTGCCTCAGTAATTCTGTATGGGACAGTTCCTCATCTGCCTGCAGGTGAGTCAGCTCTTCTGCTTCCATGACTTCTAGAAGAGTTTCAGTGTTTCTGCGATCACCACCTCAAGCATCAGTTTGTCCTACATTTTAAAGCCCAGGATTTGAGACTGGAGTCAGGAAAGCACAGGTAAGGGAACCTTGATCACAGTCTCCCTTAACAGGCTAACAAGGAGACTGGAGGATGAAATAAAGCGCTTGTGTGTCAGAATGGGCTGTAGCTAGTCTGAAGGACTCATTCATATCACAGTCCCATCAGAGCTGCACCAGGTCTACCAAAAAGAGACAGACAAGTGATATGGTATCTATCTCTGTTTACATCTATATTATGACCTCTTGATTAATGATTTGAGCACTTAGAAGCTGTCTGCAGTTTCACAGATTTAGCTCAGTAACAAATGAAAGAATACAAACCATCAGGTCTGCTTTTTAACAACCCTCAGAAGAAAAAAAACCCTGTGCTCCAAATTCCCTTATCAAGCATCCCAAGGCCCTGAACACTGTATTATTGCTCTTGGTCTACACTTTGCCACCCACATGAAAGACCAGTAACAGCAATAAGCCAGGGGCTGTATCAGGTTAGGAAGTCTCCTAGTGATGTTCTTAATCCACACCCTATCAAGGCAACAGACATCCCTAAGAGGAGGGTCTGTCACCCATCTTTTCTTCCTTGTGATGGTGATACAGAGGACAGGTCTTTCTGACCACGGCAACACCTCCAGTGTAGGTAGATCATTATCCATATCCGCTGGTTGACAATCCAACTCCACAACCCTCATATTTATTGTACAGAGGCTGTTTGGAGATGGAGGACCTTCATGTGGTTGAGAAGGTTAAACTGATTATGCAGCTATGTGATGCAAAGAATTTAGCTGAGCCAGAGAAGGGCTTGGTAATGGCAGAGAAAAGCGGCAAGTCCATGAAACTCTGGAAAAGAAGAAGGAGGAGATTGCCCAGTTGCATGGTTGGATCAAACAAATAACTGCAAGAGGTGAGGAATTTAAACATTAGAAAGAACACTCTGAAAGAGTTGCTTTTGAAGAGTTTGAGAGGGTTCTGAGTGTTGCCCAAAAGTAAGAGGAAGTCTGGAAAAAATTGCAGGCTGAAATAGATGAGAAAATAAAAGCAGTCGAAAAAAACCTCCAAATAGATCACAGACTGAGACACATCTCCAGGAGAAATTTGATCCTTTCTTAGAAGAAAAAGAGAAACTTATTAGTGTCCTGCAGACTCAGGTATTGTTGCCAAACAGAGATTACAGAATGGTCAGATAAAAGCTTGATCCAAATACTTGAACCACAAGTTCAAAGTCCAACAAAAGAAATAAATTTTCACAGAAAATACCATGGAACCAGGAAGCAATGAGGATAATGAGGGTTTAGTTAAAACACTGGAAACAGTAAATATTTTCACATGAAATGCCCCCACAAAAGTTCAATAGAGGAGGCAGCAAGGTGCCTCTCAACAGGAATGCTCTGATCAAGCTGGAAGGGTGGAGTAGTTAGTAAACTCATTGTGTCTTGTCTTTTGTGTTCATCAGCACTTAGAGTGAAAGATATCCTTGACTGAGCTCAGTATATTTGGCCCACTACAAATGGTAAGATTAACAGAATTGATCCTGCTGGTTAGAGTTTTGTCTGGTGTGGTGAAGCAGAGAAAGCAACTGCTTGAGGAGGAAGAGATTTGCTCTAGGCAATTGTCAGCCAAGTTACGGGAACACAAATCTAATATGTCACCAGTGCAGAAATTCATCTCTGCTACTTTTTTAGAGAAGTGCATTTCCATTACACTCAGAGAAATAATACTACTGTCAAAAAGGAGAGAAGTGTTTTTCTCAGTGACCTAGCAGAAAGTGCCATTCAAAAATCCCCACAAACAGCTCAGCAGGAGGTTAATTTTAAGATCTGGACCAACATGTCAGCATTGCGGAATCCCCTGTAATGAATAGATCAACAGCACTAATAAATTTTATGATGTTTTAAATGAGGCTGTCAATTTGTGGGGGAAATCCAGGGCTCTACAAGTCACTCCATAATAGTGTGAAATATTGCAAAGCTTATTCTTTCAGTCCTTCTAACTCACCCTGCTTGCTTGGCTTCTCCAGAACTAGTATCCTTTTTCTGTAAAAGATAACTAAGAGAATTTTAGAAGAAATGTTTCAGAGGATGCTCTTTCTGAAAATGGGGGTTATATTTCTTCTGGAACTTCATCTGTCTGTCACAGCTTTTCGAATATGATAGACAGTGTCTTTGCAGTTTCATCTGCCATTTCACTTGGGACCTAGATCTCAACAGCTTTTGAGAGGCCCATTTACAGGTAAGTGTTGCTCTGGATTGGTTCTCTAGGCTTTGTTTGGTACTCCTAGAAGTTCCAAAACTGATCTTGTATGCCATGTAGGATGATTGAACTGATAGCAGGAAAGGTCTGATTAGTGCCTAACTGGTTGTCAGGTTTGCCAATTGAAAGCAGGTCTGAGGCTTTTGATGACCAGAAGCCAAGACTTTGGCCAGGGAATGAAGGACACAAAAATTCACCCCTGTACATCTGGTCCACCTTGTTCCAGGTGTCTTCTCCCAGCCAAACATCCACCTGTAAACCTGGCATCACTTATGACATGCTGTACACCCACTGTTGAGGCTCTTTACATGGGGGAGAGGCGATTACAAAAATAGTGTGAACATGTTTTAAAAACTCTCACATCCCACCTCCTGATGGACACTGCCATACACCAGGGAACAAAGAGGGGTATCACCCTGAGCTTGCAAGGCCTTGTGGATCCCTGCCATGCCAGAGTATCTTGCCTTGTGCTTGGAGAGAGATGAGGAGCCTTGTCTTGTGTTGGAGCAACCTGCCTGCTGCTCACATAAAGTCCCATGGCCCAACATATTTGCTAGCCTTCTTGATTTGTTAGAGAGATAAGCTTTACTGTGGGGTTTGGATGGTTTGCATGGAGAAATGTACAGGATTTGTGCAGATACTTCTTCAGGCCTCGACTCTTACCCTGCATGTGCAGCCTGTGGTAGCACTTACACAGCAGGAAGCCCCAGTGAGGGGAGAATTAGGCAAGAGAAGCAAATCAGGCAGGGGACCACGTTGTGGGGCCTTAGCCCCAACAGCTGCCCTTCTCAGCTCCCCGACAGCCCTGCCTGGATGTGGGGGTAGACGACAGAGATGATACAGGGCCTAATCATGGCCTGTGCCCCAGCAGTGGCAGGTCGTCTCCTGGCTTGTAGCAGTGGTCTCAATCCAATCATAGTAGTACTGAGGCAGGGTTTGCCCAGGGGCCCTAGGACCATCCCCTCAGCATTCCCAGGGCAGTGAGATGGAGTGGGTAGAAGGGGAAAAAGGGCAGGGTTGCAGCAGGCCTGTGATCCGCAGGACCCTGACAGCCGGACCAGAAATAGTCAGTGGAAAAGCATTGTATATTCCAAACTGGAGATGGAAAAGAGCCATCAAAATTCATGAGGGATATTAATTTTAATATATATGAGAAAGAGAGTGACAATATGCAAGCAGTCATGCTCTGTGTGATGGATTGCTGTCCACTCACATGCAGTGCGTGCAGTAATATTCATTTGCAGTGATATATCATTTTCTTTATTATTTAATCTCATAGCTCTTAATTAGCACATTGAATTTTATGGTTGTTTCAGGGCTTGTGGGGTCATGACTAGAAATTGTGTATAAAATCTCTCCCCATGTGTCCCCAAAGCCTCAGTTCAGCAGGTTCACAAATGAAATGCTCCCTGGCTTTACCTTGGTTGAATACCGATACTACAGCTCTGTTTTTTAATGTGTCATTAAAAGACTTCCACTGAGGAAAACTTTTCCTTTTTTCATGTCAAATTGGTAATGTTCTAACTCCCTGAATGCAGAACAGGTTCCTCCTTACTTGCATTGACAAGAGCCACAGCCACCCTTTGATGAAATCTTCAACAGGTTTTTGCCTGTGAGTCCTCCTGACAGAGGAAGAGATTGAAACATGTCATAGGTAAGAGCATTTTAGACACCAGTTTTGACTCAAGTCTTGCTTCTTCATTAAATAAATGTTATAAGCCCAAATTTCAATTATGAGGTGGGATCTCTAAATTAATCTCAGAGAATATGACAACAGATCAGCTGATATGTTGGATGGCATATCCTTTTATCAGTTACACTGAACATAATGGTATTTTTCAAGTTCTGTATTAATATTAATTAAGATCCCTTGTAAAATCAGATCAAAACAGATGAGATAATAATATTGGGTAAAGGAGTTCATGATGTGATTAAAGAAAAAGGCAATGGATGTTCCAGATCACATATTAGGATGATGAAAATGTGTACAAGAGCAAGTGAAAAAATATTAAAGATTATTAAAATATTCAAAGAAATAAAAATATCAGAAAAAATATTACAGTTATGAAAATGTTCCATATTAAGAAAAGGATGCAGTTTCAACAGTCAGATGGAGAGCATTACTATCTCGACTATAAAGCAGCTATAAAATACAGGAAAACTGACTAAGTTTCTTGAAAAAAAAATTATGAAGTTAAAGAACCTGAGATCCAGTTTCTTCCAAGTGGGAAAAGGTGCTGAACTGTAAAAGCTGTTAGAACAAAGATTGGCAGCAAGCTGCTTCAGTTGAATAGCCTATACTGAAGAAGAATGGCCAAGAAGACAGGAATTGCTTCAACAAAGATTTGGATTCTCTAAGGAATGAGAAAGTGCTTGCAGAATGAAGTGTGGCTGAGAAATTTGATTCTTCAAGGTATCCTTTCATAGCCCCATAGGAAAAAAGGCCTGTAAGCCTTGCCTAAGTTTTAAGGTGAATATCTAATTCTTCAGTTTCCTTCATTCAGCTGGAAACGCTGATGCCAAACGAATATGAAGAGCTCTCAAGGGAGGACTTTGTACAAGTGCTTGTGACTGTGACTGTGACTATGAGTGTTGATCAAGAGTATTATGAGCACTCAAGGAGTTAATGAAAACACTGAAACTGTATTTAATTAAATCAGGGAAATGGGAAGGAAATATTGCATCAGCAATGAACAAGTTTTGTATCTTTTGTAGTACCCGACAATTTACAAACACAGCATCATTATTTTCAGCTACCTTACAGACTGAAGTAGCTAATCTATTGTATCTTGTGTATCATGTTAATGACTTATTGCACTTGAGTTTCCAGTATTTGAGTTTCAGAAAGAACTGAAGCAGCAAGTTTGAGATCAACCATCTATAAGAAAAATGAGCTAGTTTAAGTTCAGTGCCATGCTATTAGTAGAAAAAGCAATATAGATGTTACAAAAAATTTTTGTACATGCAGGGTTATTTTTAGAGATGTTAGAGCTTGTTTTCAGACTGGAAAGCTGATTCCTAAGTGAGGGAATGGAACCGTGGATTTGACAGATATGTAAGGTTTGGTGCTCTTGTCACACCTGAAGGAAGGGATGTCATCCAGATGGATCTGGACAGGCTTGAGAAGTGAATGCATGGGATATCTCATGTGATTTAACAAGACCAAGTTCAAGGTGCTGCACCTGGGTTAGGGCAACTACCCTGGTATAAGTACAGGCTGGGGGATGGAGGGATTGAGAACAGCCCTGTTGAGAAGGACTTGGGGATGCTGATGGATGAGAAGTTGAACAAGATGCAGCAATATGTGCTCTCAGCACAGAAAGCCAGTTGTGTCCTGGGCTGCATCAAAAGTAGCATGGACAGCAGGGAAAGGGAGGGGATTCTGCCTCTCTACTCTGTTCTTGTGAGAGCCCCACCAGGAGCATTCTGGGGTCCAGCTCTGGGGTCCTCAGCACATGAAGGATATTGACCTACTGGAGTGAGTCCAGAGGAGAGCCACCAACATTATCAAGTGGATAGAGCACCTCTCCTATGAGGAAAGGCTGAGACAATTGGGATTGTTCAGCATGCAAAAGAGAAAGTTTAGGGGTGACCTGATTGTGGCCTTCCAGTACCTGAAGGAAACTTAAAGGAAAGATGGGGCAACACTATTTATAAGAGCATGTAGTGACAGGACAAGGGGGAATGGGTTCATATTGAAAGAGAGGAGGTTTAGATTAGATATTAAGAAAAAATTCTTTACTGTGATGGTGGCAAGGCACTGGCACAGGTTGCCTAGAGAGACTGCGGGGGAACCCATGCCTGGAAGTGTTTCAAGGCCAGGTTGACTGGCACTCTGAGCAACCTCGTCTAGTGGAGGGTGTTCCTGTCTGTGGCAGGAATGCTGGAAATAGATGGTCTTCAAGGTCCCTTTCCAACCCAAACTGTTCTACGGTTATATGATTCTGTGATAATTCTATGGTTAGGAAGTAACTTAAAAAAATTTAGATTTAGGTGACAAAAAAGAGAAAAGTATCTGAATAAAGTCAGTAAGATTGCAGTATGGAGTCAGCCACAATGGAGTTTGTTGCTTTACTGTAATTTGTTTGGGTGACTGATTACAGCTATTCCACAGCTCTGTGAATGTTAATGTGATCCATTAGTCAAAAAAAAGTTCTTTGTGGTTTGGGAAAAGCTGTGAAACACATTTTCCAGTCAGCCTTCCAGGTGTTAGGGGAAGGGGTAAAGGGAGTGTGTTCTTCCTTCTGAGTTAGCTGATGTATGGTATTGACTATACAGCTAAATCACTTTGTAGAGAGAGATAGTTAACATACAACAATTGACTGACAGTTCGTAACATGAAGTAAGAACATACTTTCTGTGCTGAGCATGAGATAAAGGCATTGCAGCTGGTAATCAAAGTATGTGTCCTAATGTGTCTTAATGTGTGACTTTAAGAGTTATTATTCTTTAAGTGCACTAATGAAAACGTGTGAATTTTAAAATGAAGCGGAATGCTTTAACCAACCTTTTGTTGGTTTCCAGGTTTAAAATAGCTGCATCAAGCTGATGCTTTTAATTTTTCTTAATGTATTTTCTTAAGGATTACTCAAATAATAAGGTTGAATGGAAAACCTTATTTTGACAACTTCAGTTACAATGTCTCCATGATGAAATATGGAAATCCAGAAAAGAAATCTTTAAACCTTTACTAATTTTCTGCTACACAGACATTGCATCTCATGTTTATAGATTTGAATGAAATGGGTTTTTCAGTTTGCCTCTGGATTTAGAATTAAAAACTATATGCTTGTATGAAAATAATCCAGATTTGTTGACTCTTGAGAACTTGGTTAGGTAGTGATTTAGGCTGCAATAGCCTTTCTGCAGTTTTTTTTCCTTGTGATTTCTCAACATTGCAAATTCCTCATATCCTTCAAGCCTCACATTGCTGTGTAATTTTGGCACTTTAAATTCCTGCTTTTTTGCGGTTTTTGTGTGGAACCTAATCTGCAATTTCAGCTCTTCTCCATTTCTGGAAAGGAAAGCACTAGTCATATATATATTCATATGTATATATATATATATACACACACACACACAGATATATCTACTAGTAGTCATACAACAGATATATCTACTAGTAGTCATATATATATATATATATACATATATATATATATACCCATTTTGGGTTGTTCTACTTGGTGTGCAGGTAAGCTAAAGTCAGCCTTAGGTGTTGACTTAGACTATTTTACTTACTTCTAGAATAATAAGTAAAATAAGGAACCTTGCTCATTCAAATGGTTATGCAGTTGTTTCCTTGAAATTATATTCTCAATTGCAAGACCATGGTCCTAGGATAAATGGGAGGGGAGTTCTATGAGTTTTGGAAAGGATAAGAAATAAAATAATCAAAAGCACTTCTTTAATGTTAGGTTCTTGCTACTGTCTCTGAGTACTGATGGAGTCTGACACTTTTTGAAGCAGGAATAAGTCTATCATTTTTGCCATTCTACACAGTGCTAGTGGTAGTGCTAATACCAGTGCTAGTGCTAAGGCTAGTACTAGAGAACATACTTTTTCTTCTCAGTCATTTTAGGATGATCTTTAGCAAGCAGTGGATGAAGTTTTGATTTTGCCAAAATTGGATTCTGTTGTCCCTGGGGCATCTTTTCTTTATGATTTAGCCTTTTGGATTGAATACTTCTAAATGTCTATGCCCTATGAGGCATTCAGTATCCGTTTTGTATTTATATTTTGCACATTTATTCTGACAAACATCATAGTTTACCAAAGCGAAACGATGTTCAACGTCAAGGCTAGAGAAAGAGTGCACTTTTATTGTTGCAGTTTGTGGGGGCTAAATCTGGAGGTGTTTCTGTTTCGTGCTGTTCCTGGACAATACGATTGATCCTTGTTAGTGTTTGTTCTGCTCCTAGTTTTTAGCTTTTCATATTAATTTCATTTTCATATTCGTTTTCATATTCATATTCATATTACTGTAGTCATTCAGCTTTCAGTTGTTACTTCCACTGCATCACCAGTTAGCAGGTCACTGCCTTTTGTGGCACTTATGATAAACTGAAATATATTTGTTTTCGAAGTGGAGACAGCATAGGTTTGCTGCAAGTAAAACAAACCCAGACAAGATTAGTGTCCAAAAATGCAGTGAGAAGAATTTAAATAACTAGAAATACCTACTTGGATTCCTCCTCCCTTTATGTCTCTTCCCTTTCCCTAACGAGTTCTCCAGAGTATGTTCATTCATGGTTTAGGTTTACTCTTGCAAGGTATTGTTCAGGTTTAGCCAAGGTCATTCATTAAAATTTGGAAGAGTAGATATAGTGACAAGCAATAGCGACAGTGGGTTCCTCCCCAAGACAATGTATTTTGCCAGTGCTATATTTATATGAAGAATACATATGAAGAGCTGAAATAATTCCAGATGTTTCAGTAACAAGGGTAGCACATTCCTGAGTTTTGAAAGTTGTAGTGTGCATCACAATTATATTGTGTAATTTGAATAGGTTAGCTCATAAACAGAGAATTAAGCTTATATCTCCTTTGGCTTAGTAACTCTTTGACAGACCTGCCAGGGTGGTGAGTCTTTTTGGTTGAAATTGATTTCTCAGTTACCCAAATAGAAAAAAAAGGAGTAAGTTAAGTAAAGTGTAACTATGAATCCCATCTTGAAGGGAGGCAGTTTGTTTGCCTCAGTTTAGGTGGATTTATCTGAATATCTGGATATTTTTCAGATTCACTGTCTGGAGTACAGTAAAATAAATATTTTGGTTTTCTGTTATATGAGAATTTTAAGCATCCTAGAGAAAACAACCTCTGTGCACCTTTATGTTTCTACTTTTCCCTGCTATCTGCTTTTTCTATTTCCTATTATCGAAAACACAAAGCCAACAAAGATCAATCTCCTTGTCTTTTTGAAAAAAAGAATATTTTGTCCTGTTCCATTTTATGTAGAAACCCACACAAGCTTTTTGATTATGGAGACATGGTTCAAAATGTAAGGAATTCTTCAGATTAGACTATATTGAAGGCCTGAGAAATCTGTAGGGGAAAAACATTACTTAATATCTAGTTTTGCCTCTGCAAGAGCATTTTAGGAGGAGCAGCTCAGAATCAAACCTTATTAACAGGGAGGATAGTCCTTTTCTGGAACTACATCGTGGGTTTATGTGGCAAAATTTTGGTCCCGGGCACAGGGGTGGCTGCTGTGCGAAGCTGCTAGGAGCTTCACCCACATCAGATGAAGGCAGTGCCAGCCAGCTCCAAGATGGATGCGCTGCTGGCCGAGGCAGAGCCCATCTGTGGGCGCGGTATCACCTTCTGGGATAATATATTTAAGAAAGGGAAAAGCTGCTGTGCAAAAACAGCCAGAAGAAGAGTGAGAATACATGAGAAAAACAGACCTGCAGAAATCAAAACCAGTGAAGAAGAAGTAGGAGGAATTGGGCCAGGCACTGGAGCAAAGATTCCCTCATAGCCCCTGAAGAAGACCATTGTGAGGCAGGCTGTGGCCCCTCAATCCACAGAGGTCTATGGGAGGGAGAGCAAATAGGTGGGGGTTGGTCTCTTCTCCCAGGCAACCAACAACAGGACAAGAGGACATGGGCTCAAGCTCTGCCAGGGGAGGTTTAGGTTAGATGTTAGGAAGAAATTCTTTACAGAGAGGGTAATCAAGCATTGGAACAGCCTACCCAGAGAGGTGATGGATTCACCATCCCTGGAGGTTTTTAAGCAGAGATTGGATGTGGCCCTTAGTGCCATGCTATAGTAATTGGAGTTGGATCAGGGGTTGGACTTGATGATCTTGGAGGTCTTTTCCAACCCAATCTATTCTATGATTCTATGATTCTATGATTCTATGATTCTATGATCCACCTGCAGCTCCTGGAGGACTCCATGCTGGAGCAGATGGTTGCATGAAGAAGACTGTGACCCCATGGAGACCCCACACTGAAGCAGGGTGGCAAGACCTGCCAAACCATGGAGAGAGGAGCACATGCTGGAGCAGTTTACCTGACAGGATTTGTGACCTCGTGCAGGACCCAGGCTTGAACAGTGTGTTCCTGAACCACATGGAAGGCATCTGCACTGGGGCAGATCGTGAAGAACTGCATCCTGTGGGAAGGACCCATCTTGGAGCTTGTGAAGGATTGTCTCTTGTGGGAGCAACCCCATACTGGAGTAAGGGAAGGGTGTGAAGAGTCCTGCTCTTGAGAAGGGATGAGTATTAGCGACAATGTGTGATGAACTGACCAAGCTCCCACTCCCTATCCTCCTGCACTACTATGGATAAAGGAGGGAGAGAATTTGGGGGTGAAGCTTTGCTCAGGAAGAAGGAAAGAGTGGGGGAAGGGTGTTTTAAGATTGGTTTTATTTCTTATTATTCCTCTTTGATATGTAATAAACCAAACTCATTTCCCTGAGTTAAGTCTGTTTTACCTGTTACAGTAATTGATCAGGGACCTATCCCTGTCCTTAATTTGACTCGAGAGCCTTTCCTTGTATTTTCTCTTCCCTGTTCAGCTGAAGAAAGGAGCGATAAAGCAAGTTTGGTGGGATGTGGTGGGCATCTAGCCAGAGTCAGCACACTGCATCTTTCCATTTCATCATTGATGAGGGAAGATAAAATTTATCTGATGCAAATATTAGCATTTTAAGAAAAAAAAAAGTGGGTAGGGGGAAGAATTAGAAACTGTCAAAGCTGTGCAATGGCTCTGTCTGATTTCCTAGTTGCTTATAAATGAAGCAGTGTTGTTTTGTTTTTTTTTTTTCTGCTATAAACCTGATATAACTGATATATTTGTTTGCTTTAAACACTGCCACTAAGGTTACCACTTCTAATGTGACCTATATATTATCTAGGAAAATGAAAATAAGTTTTTTTCTTGCTCTTTCCAAAACATCATTTTCATCCTTTTATAAATACTTTAATACATGCATCTGGGTTCTGTTAGCAATTACCTGTCATACATGCACAGATTCTTCAAGGAGTGGTGTGTGACCTTCCTCCCCAGACCTAGTTAACTCAGCTAGCACAGCACCATCCCTGCTATCTTCTGTCCCAGTGGTGTTTAGCAGATGCAGAAACCCAGGATATATGCAGGGTGAGATTTCTTGGACCTTGAACTTTTGAGTCTGTTTGACTTTAAGGTACTGGAATGCCAATAGGATCTGATGACTTAGAAGGGTTACCTTCTGATTCTTTTCATACACAGAAACTGCATCAGCACTTGATCACTACTCATGTCTTGCTCTTTGTTTCACCCCTGTGTGCTCCAGTAAAGCAGGACTTGCTTGAATAAGCCCATGTGGAAGCAGCTTTAAATTATCCCTCACTGCAGGGAAGCAAAAATTCTGTACTTTATGCCTCCCTCCTAACTGTAACCATGTGAGATCAACAGGAGCAGCAGGAGGAGAAAATAAAATAAATTAAAAAAGAAAACCTCATCTAGTAGGGTTTAACTCTGTTTTTGGAGGAGACATCTCAAAGCGGCAGCTCAGCATTGCTTCAGGGAAATAGTTATCTGAATTTCATTGAGAGTAGGTCTAGAAGGGAAACTTGTGAATGAATGATTGCTTCCATTTCAGGATATGACAGCAATTTTTTGACTGATTTCTGCAGAGCCTCAAATGCTCCTTAATTCTGCAGAATATTAGACAGAAGAACATTCTTCAAATTTCACCCTATTTCATAGCATTTTTTCATATTTTTCCTGTTTTTATAAACATTTCCATTGCATTGCCAGGTCCTGCTTTGTACTCTCCATTTTTTAGTCATCCATTTTGTTGATTCTGAGGATCACATGAGAGCAGATGTGTTTGACGACTCAGAGATTCTAGTAAAGAACCCTTTTCAACATATGGCATATTCTTCCAAAGTGATATCTCTCTTTAGGACATCTCCTTGAAGTTAATCTATCTGAGATTTTCTGCTGATTGTCTAGAATAAAATAGTGCTTCCAACAAAGAGGATATATATTGCTCTGTGAAGCTTATGTTAATGCAACGAAGCAGTTATGGGCATCTGGATTTTCAGCAAGTTGCAGACTTTTGGTGTAAGGCAGCTAGCATCTGTCATGGGAATGGAAAATGAGAGAGATTTTCTGAGAGGGGAAAAAACAGGAAAGAAACAGATGCACCACCGTTTAAAATCCCAAACCAATAAAACTTGACATGAGTTCTTTGGAGGTTTTTGTTCAGGATATGTCTCCTACCTAGCACAGTGTGCCCATGCTTGAGATTCCTGGGTGTTGCCATAATCTAAGTGCTTTTAAAGCTACTTTGTGCAAGAATAGGAGACCTGGCACTCCTTACACATTGTTTTTGATGGTGAGAGATACTTCTGACTCTGAGGATGGAGGAAGACAACTGTGTTGAGCATGATAAAACTCTGTTTCTCCTCCTGTTTTGTGTTAATTCTTCATTCATGGTCATGCAGGATGTTGTTCTCCTGATTAGCTTCCACAGCTCAACAATCTCAGATTTTCCTATCTTCTACTTTTCTGTGGGCAGGTCCTGTCTAGTCAGGGAGAAAGGCTTGTTGTGAGAGAGTGAGAAAAGGAACAGTAGAGTTGTGAAATGTCCATTAAAAAATGTGAAAATGTCCATTAAAAACTAAAAATAGTAACAGTATGGGGCAAGAAGCAAATGGAAAGTCATAAAATCATGTTGATAATGTATTACTGCTTTTTTATTTGTTTGTTTTATGTTATACTGCTATTACATTGAGGAAACTAAATTACTGGGACTCAGGATGAATGCTACATAGGGACAACAGTGAGAGAGCTCCCACCCCCAAAATGCTGCTGAATTAGGAAACACAATTTATTTATAAATGTGTCCATCTGTTCAGTGGTAGAGCTTGGGAGGCTACCAAATGTTTCAGAATGAAGGTTAAATCTTTTCTGGAATAGTGAGGGTATTTGTGTAGAAATATTTTCACCAAAGGATTGAGATTTTTGAAAATAATACTTGTTATTTTATGTCATGCTTACCCGAGGATAATTGCTAAGTGTGTTTTGAAAGAAACAATGTTAAAAAAAGGGTGTGGAGGACCAGAACGAGATTGCTATGATTGTAAGTTACAGTTTTGCAAATGTCAAAGTCTAGAAACTGAATACTGCATCCAGTTAACAGTGGATATGTTTCTTCAGTTCTGCTGACATCATCTCTGAAACTTTGAAACAGGCACCCACCATCAAACACATTGTGCAGAAGCTGGGCCCTGTAGGACTGTGATTAGGCTTAGAGCACAAGATCTTGCTTGCCAAGACCAAGTCCGCTGGAAACTCTCTGGATGGAGGAAACACATCTGAAATCCCAACTCCACATGGAATTTCAGTTCTTTCTCAGTCTGCAGATCCTGAATGAGCAACGTTCCCTAAAGACGGGTGATTCTGTGATCCTTTGTGAAAAACTGCACCCTTTTCTTTCACAGAACAGTGTACAACAGTAGTGCAGTTCTTCAGCTGGTTCAGTTGGTCCACTTATTTATGAACTGAAAAGCCTGGGGTCAATGACTCCTCAACTTAAAGGGCTGTGAAACTGTACCTGTCATACACAGGGAGAGTCCTTAACCACAGGCCTGGAGACTTTTTTAGGGAGAGGCAATTTCCACTTAAATGTTGGGAGAATTTACCCCATGCAACAAAGAAATTCAACTTGACCATTACAGTAAAAGGACTAGAAAAGGAATTTAATACTATTTTCTACTTTTTAGAGTATTTATCTAGTAAACAAGCACATTTTATTCTGCTCCTATTTTCAGGGATAACTCTGGTTTTTTATTCATATAGAATACTGCAAGAGCTTCATTGTGGCTATAAGTTTATCTGTTTTTAGCTTTAAACTGAATCAAGAATTGTGTCATATGATGAATAAATTATAAAATGCCTCTCATGATTTTTCTGTTTCATCACAGGTGGAAAAATCAGACTGCTTCTGCAGTTCACTGACTTAACCTTTTATATACCACAATCCACTACACTGAGCAAAGCATTTTCTCCTTCTCTGAAAACATTTATATAGTAACACTGCGCAAACTGTTTTTACTGCTTTTGGTAACTCTGTATTTCTAGCAGTATTGGAGTTCATTTAATAAAACTCCTCATGCCCAAAGGATGGGAGGCAAACCTCCCAATAGACTATTTCTGGGGTAGCAATTGCTAGATGCACAAAGGTGATTAAACACATTACAAGTGATGCACAATGAACTGTATAAAATATTGATTTCCTGTCACAGAAATATCATTTAAGAGGTGTGAATAAGGGACAGGCGAATGAAGCCCAAACCCATTCCTATTCAGAATTTATTGAGCACAACTGCTTCTGGCGTCATGGTTTTTCTATCACAGACTTTCAGAAAGGATTTTTCTTGTGGAAGTAACTGGAAGACGTAATTTAAATGATTTTAGAAAAAATATGAGACCCAAATGATACACAAAACATCACTGCTGGTTTATACCCATTTCTTTGAAAGAAGTATGGTAAAAAAAACAAAAAACATTATGCATGATATCAAATAATTTTACAGTAATACCTTTTATTGTGAAAAATAAATTTTAGTATAATTTTAGAAGATTAAATAAGGTTTCTGCATGATACACATAAATAGGTGTTTCCATCTTTACAGTATTTATGAGGTAAGGTAGTACATCTTTTGGATAGCCAGGACAAAAAATCTCCAAGCATACTGATGAACCTTGGATAAATAAATTTATTTGTTACTGATCTATTAATAAAATTCATATGTCTAGTTATGAATATACAAAATTTTTAAGGATTTATAGGCAATTTCTAATATGTATCACTGGAAGGCTGTCAAAAATATATTGTCCTAAACAAACCACAAATAACTAATTTCGAAAAGGAAGTGTACTGATATGCATAGGAGGATAATATTATCCCTTCATACCTTATGATTAAAAATAAGAATAAATTGTTCCATGAGTACTGTAGTTCATGAGGATTGATCTCTCACTGATCTCAATTCTTCAAGCACAAGGTGTGCTAAGTACCAGTTCACCTTCTTCCTGCAACACTTTCAGTACTATGAAAGTACTCCTTTTCTTACACTCTGATGCCAAAACAACCTTACTTTTCTTGTGCAAGTGGCTCTAAATCATCTCTTATAGCCCCCTAAATTTCTTTCTCCATCTTTTTTGTTGTTTGGCTAAGAAAGAGTATGAATGGTCTGGGGTAACCTAGTTGATTAGCCAACAGACACGTTAAACACAATATACTGGTATTAAAATCATGTGTCTTCAGTGTACAAATTAGGGTCTTATGTAACACAGATGAATTTGTGGAAGTTTCATACCTTTCAGACTTCAGGATATATCAGCTTTTCTCAAAATGTTTGAACAAGATATCAAAAAGTTTTTGAGGATAACAAGTGCAGTTAGATGCAATCAGCATGGGGGCTATGAAAACAAAGTTTGTGGAACAAAAGCTGAAAATCTTTAATGCACTGTCTGGAAACAGCTTGTGGAACAAAAGATGATGCTTTATGTTTTTTAGTTGTACTCTGGAACAGTTGATGGACTCTGTTGTTTTGGCTATTTGAGTCTTTGTGATCCAGTCGAAATCTGACTTAAATCCTTAGCATTTTATCTGAGTTTGCTTATTGGACTCCACATTTTACCATCATTTTTTTTTTCAAATAAAAATATTGTAGTTTATTCTAGCTTCATGCAATGACTGTATATAAATCCCAGTTACGTTACCTCAGCAATGACTTTTTGACTATTAATTTTAGTATCATTTGGTTATTACTTTCTTTCTGGAAAGTCATCAGTGCCTACTTCATTTAACTCTGGTCAGCTAAGTGCAAAACAATATTTTTATAAATGTACACACAGTAGAAAGATACAAGTAATATATACTTCAAATATTTATACATCTGTGGCATTCCTTTAAATATTTCATGTCTCTTCTTTCAGTCAACACAAAATCCGATGCAGAACTTGGCAGGTATGAAGCTACAGAAGACAAAACTGAGCCCTGAAATATTCTGCCAATCAAAACCACAGAATGCTTTGCTGTATAAAAAAGATCATGCAATCTCAGATTTCCTTCCAGACTCACAAGAACCTGATCACTTTCCAATTCTAGTGAGAAATAAAGAGTTTCCTGTGCAAGAATCATTGTAATTGAAATAATGAGAAATATCCAGTCTTTTTATGTCCAGAAGGCTTTTCTTCAAAAGAAGTAAGAGACTTTTTTTTTTACTTCTGAAATTGATTGATTTTTTAACATTCAATCAAGTTACAGATAATTATAAACCCCAGTAATTTAGAGATGAAGTTGTCAAATGTGAGTTTACAATAGTTTTACATAAATGTTCCATATTTTGTTTACTATTCATATGTTTTTATCACATGTATTCTATCACACCAGAGAAGATGAAGTAAAATGCTCACTAATTCCTTAGAAAAAGTATAGGCATTTATAACCTTAACCTGTTTCTCTTTTTTGAAGTGAAAAATGGAATATGAAAACATGTTTTTTTTAAGCAGCTTGAAGCAGCAGCATAGGTCAAAGGCACAAATTACTGACAATTAGAATGTGTGTTTTGTAGTTTCATGTTCCATTGAAAATCACATTATGCCCTGAAATGCTTTAACTTGTAGTGTGTGTCTTCTGCTGGACTAGAGTTCAGGGATCTCTCAGTTTCAGAACAGGCTCTGAAGTCTTTCTTTATCTCCCCAAATGAAACAGTGTTTCCAGTACTATTTAAGGTGTTGTTTTTTTTTTTTTTTTTTTTTTTTTTTTTTTTTTTTTTTTTTTTTTTTTTTTTTTTTTTTGTTTTT
>NW_020955444.1:224139-246061 GCF_003031625.1 Empidonax traillii
CAGTAATAAAACTAAAGTAAATGAAGGTAAAAATTTGGGCAAGAGCCCATAAGGGCTTCTGTGATGATATCTCCTTCAGCTGATAGATGCATACCTTCTATTGGTCAGTGAACAATTTGAACCTGTGGAACTCATTATCAGTTCTTGATAATCTTTTGGCAGTAGATCAGTACTGGTCATAAATAGTACTGGCAACCTATCTGAGTATTAACACATATGATTTTCAAAACCAAAACACTTTTATGCACACTTAGAAGGTAACTGGTGGGACTTATGGGGTCTGATGAGCTCCTTAACACTCGTGCTTTTCATACAATTTTTCCTGATGAAACTGCTGTTTTTAAGTTCTGCAAAACTATTTTAGAAACAGTACTGAGCTTAGAAAAGTTTCTGCTTTTTATTAGGGTGTAGATACCATAAGTAAAATATTTCTTATAGGTCTGCAACTCTTCTGCTTTTCAGGATGCAGTAAGACCATGAATAAGGATGAAAATAGTATCAGATAAATTCATAGGAGTTGGTTAAAGAAAAAAATCCTTGGATTAAATTGCTTTTATTTTCCTCAAGGTGTTGTGTAGCATGTAGTATATTTATGTAACTTTTTATTAAGAACTTAAGGGAAGCTTCCTAAGTTGAAAAATATTTTCAATTCTCTGAAAAAAAATAGTTGAAGAAATTTGTTTTCATGAGTTATAGAGCTGACATAAGACTATCATAGAATACCTTGTTGCAAGGAGAGAAGGATGGCATAAACCACTGGTGGAGTGGAAAACTGCATACTGACTCTCTCTGCATAGGAAATTTGTACCTTGAATCTCTGAGTTTTGTTGCCATACCTTTCTACTGTAGGGACAGTTATTATTATGATCTTAGACCCCCTCAGCAGAAGCAACAAATGCTTCTTTGATAAACAATCCAGTAGTGGGCTACAACAGCTACCTACATCAATTATGAAATATTTGTTTGGCTGCTCTCTCTCCTGGCTCCAGGGCAGTCTAACTCTTCTGCAACTTGCCTAAGAAGTCTGTCCAGCAATAGCAACAATGTTTTCTCTCAACCTGTGTTGCATCTGGTCTCTACATTAGTTGCCCCAAACTTTTACTGTGTTGTTGGGGTCTGATATGCAAAGGTGATGATGAAGTGTACCTTTGCTAGATCGTTTAGGGTTGTATCCAGAATATATGGTGGTGTATAATAACACTTTATTTCTGTGTAATAACACTTTATTTCTGTGGCAATTCAGTGTCAGCAAAACACAGCATGTCACAACTGACACTGTGATTTCTTCCTGTCTACTAATGACTGTATGTCAAGATAATGATCCATGAGGTGTGTGTAGTGAGCAGAATAAGCATTACTGGCAAGCTGTTACAAATGTGTAATGTAAGACCAGTGCTATAAAATCTTTCATGTATTACCCTCACCACACCAGTTTGCTCTTCTGGATGTGTTTGAAAAATTTCAGCTTATTGTGTATTATGGATGCTGTGAAAATGCTTATCTGTCAAATTGCTGAGTAAGTACTGAAGATGGAAGGGGTGGGAAGAAGACTTGCTATGTTTGCAATAAACACCAAGCCAAACAGTTGAGCCTTTACAATTTTTGGTTAACTCTGTGGTCAGTCATATTATTGCTCATGATCCTTAGACAATTCTTCCCTTTTCAGAGGCATTTATACTTAATCTTCCCATTACATGAGAGACTGTACTAGAAGTGTCAGAGAGTGTCCTTATGCCATATAAGTGTATGTATGTTGAGGTTCAACAAGGCCAAGTGCCAGGTTCTGCTGGCTGGAGAGTGGCCAGGCAGAAAGGGACCTGGGAGTTTGGACTGACAGGAAGCTAAATATGAGCTAGCAGTGTGCCCAGGTGGCCAAGAAGGCCAGTGGCATCCTGACCTGGATCAGGAACAGTGTGGCCAGCAGGAGCAGGGAAGTGATCCTTCCCCTGTACTCAGCACTGGTGAGGCCACACCTGGAGTGTTCAGCTCTGGGCCCCTCAGTTCAGGAAGGATATTGAGGTGCTGGAGCAGGTCCAGAGAAGAGCAACGAGGCTGGTGAAGGGACTTGAGCACAAGTCCTGTGAGGAGAGGCTGAGGGAGCTGGGGTTGTTTATCCCGGAGGAGGCTCAGAGGTGGTTCAGAGGATACTCATCACTCTCAACAGCTTCCTGAGAGGAGGTTGTAGCCAGGTGGAGGTTGGTTTTTTCTCCCAGGCAACCAGCAGTAGGACAAGAGGGCATGATCTTAAGCTGTGTTTTAGGGGAGGTTTAGGCTAGATATTGGGAAGAAATTCTTTACAGAGAGGGTAATCAGACATTGGAATGGGCTGCCCAGGGAGGTGGTGGATTCACCGTCCCTGGAGGTTTTTAAGATGAGACTGGATGTGACACTGAGTGCCTTGATCTGGTAACCAGAGCAGTGTCGGATCAAGGGTTGGACTTGATGATCTTGGAGGTCTTTTCCAACCCAGCTAATTCTATGATTCTGTGATTCTATGATCATAGTTGTACCTGCAGCTAGCTCAAAAGAAAAAGTGCTACCATGAAGCCAACTAACTTTGGAGAAAGGCAGGACTTGGAAGATAAGGCACAGCCCTGAATTCACACTGCACAGTGCTATGGAGAGCCCGGGCCAGCCTTTCCATCAGCACCACAGGAGCACACCAGATCTTTCCAGCCTGCTTCTTAATACTGTATGCCATGTTCTGCCATACAAGATAGATCTGGCCCAAGTCATATCCTGGCAAACCACCCCAGCCACTAGAATAGGTTGGCTGCAGCCCCTTGTTGGTAAAGCACAGGTGATTTCCTAAGAGACAGTGTTGGTTGCAGCACAAAATGCTGCTGCGTGCCTTTTTTTTTTTTTTTTTCTTTTAATATTTTTTTCCTCATAGGCTCCTGTACTGGAGAGAAAGGGATACATTTACATAAGTTGAATATGTGATGTGTCTAATGAGGATAAAATAGCAAGAGTTCTCAGTGGCCATTCAAAGTATACACTGAATGCCAGTGGGAAATAAATTTAAAACTCTCAATTTTTTATTCCAGAAATGTCATTCTGTTTTCAGTCCATTTTGTAAGGGTGAAATCCTGATGAAGACACTGAAGTTACCAACCAAAAAATGATGAAAGGGAGCACAGAAACCAGTGTTCCCCAGAAATAGAAAGACATCTGCTTTTTGTAAAATAAATGCTGTCAAGACTTTTTCTGTTTAACACAAATGTTGCTCCATGTTAGTAGAAATCCATAACAGAGTGTGATGCTTTTAGGCAACAGATTTGGGAAGGAATTGAAGAATGATTCCAGAGTCATACATATTCCATTTTCTGTCTTGTCTGTTGAGACTGTCTTGTTAAATACTTTCTACTATAATGGCTAATATGAAAGAGTAAATCTTAACATGTCGTCTTGGGAAAATACAAAATGTAACCGTTTTGTACTTCTGGTACAGTGTGCTTTGGGATTAGTTAGAAGTGGGGAAATCTGCTTGTCTTCTACCTTATTAAGAATAATTTCTATTAAACTGTTCTGAAATTCTGTTCACTTTAGTTGGTTTCATTCCTTTTAAAATTGAAATGGTTGCAGAATATGGTGGACCTAATTGGTCTGACTTTACTGTCTATGTTTAATGAATGCAGTGATAAATGATTTGTGTAAATTTTGTTTAAGGAGTATCTTAGATGCTTTAACCTAATTTTATTACTTATGAATACTACTTTTCAAGAGTATGGAACTTTGGAATTCTCACCATGACTGGTGAGGAAACAATTGCCTTTTTCTTTTTTGCCTTTTTTCTTTTCTTTCTTTATTTTCTTGTCTGTGGCAAAAGGCATTCAAGAGAATAGTTTTGAATATTTTTAAGGGTGGAGAATATGTCCCAGGGAAGCACCTGTCTTGAATATCCATTTTTTTCAGAAGTCCAACAATCTCGGAACATCTCTCTGGAGGAAATAGTTCAGTGAAGAAGATGCTTGATGAGTAGGCTTCCCAGCAGTGTAAGACTCACTTACTCAGTGCAATTCTGCAGGGTTAGGATGAAATCTCTGATCCCTCAAGGGATCTGATACAGTTTCTCAGCTTCAGTACTGGCAGTTTCTGTCTGAAATCACTGTTTCTAGGTTGCAACATTGTCTTTGCTTTCTAAATCTGACCTTGTTCTCTCACGTAAGAAACCATTAACTGTATTCATATATCTCCAGCTGAACGACTGAAAGTAAACCAGCGCAGTTTCACGGTTTTTTCTTTTGTTTCTTTTTCCCAGCATTCATTTTGCAGGATTCCAGAAGGTAGGTTGGTTTGTCTACTGCTTCTAGTGTACTGTAGAAAATCTGCTTCATCTTGCTTTGGATAGTCACAGATGGTAGATCATCACCTCAAAAGTTTAGAGTAACTTGATGAGGCTTGTCCTTGAAAATCAGGGGCTTAAATGTCTTCATTCTGTGCAAAGTGAAGGAACATCCTGTCATGCAAATGGAAGAGACTTGGTCTACACCACATTCATTTCCAGTTGTTGACAGTTAATTTTCACTTTTTTATTTGAACCACAGAAGGTTAGTCACTTAGTTTATTGAAGCAAATGACAAGGAAGAAATTTAAACAATTCATTTCTAACAACCTTGTAATAGGAGCAATTACTTTTGTCCAGTACTGAATCCAGACCTGGGAGGTAGATATTTTATGTGGGGAAAAATATAATTCTAATAAAATGCGAGAGAAGTGGATCAGGCTGAGGGGGGATGTGTTGCTCCCAGCTGGAGTCTAGGCTGAAAGTCTACAGACTGTGGTTAGATTAGGACATCCTCTTTTAAGTAAGTCCATTCTAATATCCTGTTATCCCTAAAGCTACTGTCTTTTAACTTTATTTTCTAACATCTTACATGCCAACTGAGTTTCTATAAGGCAAATTATAAACACTGATATAAATTTATCTCTTCCCGTAGAGCTGGACCAATTTGTACTTTCTGGAGGAATGACCTTTTATACATGGATACATAACATCTTGCAAAACTTTATCACTGGCATTTTGATTCCTATAACAAATGAGCATCTTGGAGCTGACCTTTTTCATGAAGCAGAATTCCAAGTATCACCATCTGAATATCTCACTCCCTTCATAAAAGAAAGTATAGGCCAATGAAACAAACAAGGAAGTTATTAAATGTAAAAAAAACCCCAATCAACCAAACAAGAACAACAACAACAAGAAAACAAATGACAACAACAACCACCAACGAAAAACCCACAAAAAACCACAAAAAAAAAACAAGAAAAGAAAAAAAAAGTCTGTCACATGAAAAAACTGTTTAAAATGAAACAAAGTTTATAAATATCTTCTGTGGGTATCTAGAAATTTTCACCTTCAGCATCTTCTCTCTTATTTTCTGTTCTGTGGAAAATCATAGTACATTTTCTATATCTCTGCACAAGAACTACACTTGTACTATTTGTCTACAAGTCTAATTCTCTTCAGTTTTTCATTGTGTAAAAAATATGTATTATTTATTCTTTATGTCTGTTTTTGTATATAACTTTTCACTCGTCTATGTATACAGCAATCAAGACAAGCTACCCAGTGTGCTTGCTGAACTACTATTTCCTAAAGACACACAATAAACTTGACATAATATTCGTTGGCTTCTGATTCAGTGTATTGTATGTATTTTGAGTTTAAGAACACTTGAGCATTTGAAAAGAGTTATAAATTTCACTGAATTTTCAGTTTGGACCTAGCTCATTAGAGGAGCTCAGGTGATCTTCATGGGGTTCTTGGTTTTTTTTCCCTTTTTCACAAATCACAATGTATGAAATTCAGGTAATTTCAGCAGGGTTGAACACAGTGAATGAGAAGGGGTTTTCACAGATCAGGGCCTTGTGCACATATAAAACAATGGCTATGAATTTACAATTCATCAATGGATGGAATGGACAGTTATCTCACATATTTCTGAAATGTAAAAGTGGGTCAATTCATTTTTTTCCAGCATTTTTCACTGTTGTATTACCTTTCTGCCATTTATATTTACTGTGAGGGAAAATCCCTTTTTTAGAATCATCAGATCATTAAGGTTGGAAAAGACCTCTAGGATCATGGAGTCCAAATCTTAACCCAGCACCACTGTATGGAAGTCACAAAATTGATTCCTCTAGGTGTTAGGCACTGTTCATCCAAAGAGAAATGTAAAAGATTTCTGGACAATCTCAACACTGTTGTCATAAGTGGGACCAGGACTTCATTCAAAGAGATAAATGTACAGATTCACCTGCTGATGCAGCATTCTAGACCTTGATCCCATTTAAGTCATTCTGGCCTCAAAGCTTGAGTTGCTAAGACTGATTAATTCTTGGGAGCAGAAAAAAATAAATGTGTCTTGTTACAAGTCTGTAATAGTTGTCACTTGATTCAACAATGATATTTCACTCTGGATCAACTTATTACCAGTTATGACTCTTTGAATACAAAACTGTATTTCCAGCTGTCATTCAAACATATGAATTTGCCATCTTCAGTGCAGAATGAAGCTAATTCCTTTATGTGTTACAAAGTAGAAGGTAAAAATGTTGAACAAGTCTATTGGTGCTCTTCCTACACACTCCTGCCAAGGCATGAGTATTAACTTACCAGTAAATATCTCCTGTGCTCCAAAAGTGAACTCATTGTCACTCCCGCTCTCTGACTGACTTGGATGTGAGATCAAATAAAAGTGTGATGATTAAAACTATTGATCTGATTTTCTGAGACATACAGGCAACTTTGACAAAGGAGTTATAACTTGTATTTGAGCCTGTACATCATAAACTGCTGGTATATTTATGGGAGGACATGAAATATTTGATTTCATCAGTTTAAATGGCTTTATTTTATTAGTTAAAGTGGAAGATTCATGTATTGTTGTGTCTTAAAATATAGAGGGTTAACATTCAGGACAGGACTGGGAGACAAAAGCTCTATACATTACTATCCAGTTAAAGCAAGGAGTGATAAAACAAGCCATGAGTGATTAAACGGGATTATGAATCAATGAGATAGACTTCATTTAAGACTTCTGTTTTTCATCAAAATTATAAAAACATCTGTATGGGGAATGACATCTATTACCTATTTTCATGTCTTCTGTTTAGTAATTTTTATCATAAGACCTGAGCACTCCCCATTGTATTTGGAAGTTTTAACAAAGAAAAATAATAATAAAAAAATCCACAGCTCTTCAATCTTTGGAAACTTCATTCAGCTCTGGATAATCTATGTGTTTTTTCACTTTATTTTTTTAAGATGATGTGTATTGTTAGGGCAAACAGTCACTCGCCAACATGTCTATACAAATAAATGAGCATGCAACCCTTTCTTTTCTTTACTGGATGCCAGCTTTATAGTGGATTGTGTTGCACAGAGCAAACTCTAATCACCTCTTCGGTTGGGTAGATCTGAAGGGACTGTCTGGAATTGAGAGAAGTGCTCTCCATGTCCCCAGGCATGCCTGCTACTATCACTGGGCCCACTGAAAGAGGAGTTTTTGTCTAAATTTACACAGCCTGTATATTCTGGGACCTAGATGACAAAACAAAGGTTTTTGTGATGATATTACTTCCTTGGAATGCCACCTCATTTTTAATCCATCTTCATGACATGATTAACTTATTTATTTGCTGCTGTTTATTTCTTCTGTTGTATCATATCTTTATTCAGAACTTTAAAATATGCATGCTGATTGACTTGATGGGTATCCATATCCAAAAAAAGACACATTTGATTCTGAGGAAATGTTTGTGTTTAATACTTCTTGTGTAAAGTCAACAGTATGCTCTGCTGAACTGAGATTTATTAATGTCTGATTCAACAGGAATGCCAGTTTAGCTCTGACAGCATCCCAGGTACTTTAATTATTATTAGAGTTCCTCTTCCTCCTCCGATTACGCAGAATTTATGAACACTTCCTTAATATTTCAGGACCTTTTGGTGTAAGAATTATTACGGCCATATGTTGCAGAATCAGACTGTAGGTTTTATTTATATTCTTGGTTTGTATGGACTGTCATCAAACCATCAGTAAGGGCTCTGCTGACTGTTGCATTAGGTCTTTTTCTAAAAGTCACATGTAATGGTTCATTTTCTGAGTTTATGTAACCCAAGCGCAAAGCTGAAGCAGAATGCCAGTTTCTTTTTAAGCAAAGAGACTGTTTGTGAATGATCATAGTTTCAGAATTATTTAAGGAAAATTCATGTATATCTAATAGAAAAATAGCTCCTGTGAGTTTAGACTTTTAGATAGTTACAGCACTACTGATTTCTAACTGTCGAGAATTGTAGTTTTCTGTAATTTTAGAGGCAACATATTAACTGTGGGTTTAATATCTGGTTTATTGAAGCAAAATCTGTGTCTTAATGTAAACTTGGAGCTCAGAAAGGGATCCTCTATGGTTCATCTGTTATTTTTCTAGTCTCATTAGCAAAAAGCACTGAACACCTTGGATTTTCAGTACATACAAATGGTTGCTGCTGGTCCCCTGAGTACGGGCTAGATAAAAAGCCAATGGCTTCAAGGAGGACAGAGAATCATCATGCTTTATTTTGAGAGTAACCTCAGCTCCAAATCAGCTCCAAATAATTTTAAGTTGGTAAATCCACTCTTTAAAATAGAGACCAACTTCAATGAAAAGAAAATATGTAAAGCCAAGAACCAGTGACATAAGTAGGATGTTTGGTTCTGTCTTTTTTTTTTTTTTTTTTTTGGTTTGGCTTTTTTGTGTGTGTGTGAGGAGCTGCAGTTATTCTCAGCTAGTAGGTACCTCTTGCGTTTCTGCAGATTAAGCTCCAAACAGAAACAGAGCAAGAAACAACAAAATAAAAACAACAATGAAAAGCAAGCCCTTAGTATGCTTACTGATTTAACTGGTATTAACACAGACATTTCTATTTTATTTTGAGATTTATATATCAACTTTCTTTAATTACTGATACCAGAATAAAGCAGGTAAGGGAACTGTTTCCAATCTTGAAGACAGAAAGTTGAAGGGGAAGGAAGAGGAAGGGGGAAGGGAAGGGGAAGGGAAAGGACTGTGGTAAGAGGGAAAATGAACTGACTCAAACACAACCCTATGAAAGCCCTCCTTCTATTGTGGCTTACATGAAGTCAGCTTTGTTATCTGCCACAAGGATACCTCTTGCTATCTCTCCTTCAAAATGAGAGACATTCATGGAAAAAGACTCTCCTGGAAACATATTTGCTTCTGGTACTTTCCTTTTCTCTTTCATCGAGAAGCATCAAATTTAAATGTGATACCATTTGGCAGCTATGAAGTTGGAGGGCAAGCTTCTGTCATGAAAGGAGGACATTTAGAGTGATATGGTTGAGGCCAAACTCAGCTGTTTAAATTCTGCCTGTCAGTGACAGACAGCCTTGATCTGAATTAACTTTCCTGTCTGCCTTTCTGTCTTTGCTGTAAGGTGGTACACTGGAATGCTGCCACCCGGGATAATGGCTCATTTCCTTGAGTGTCTGAGCACATCACAGATACATATCATGGTGTGCTGCTTTTGAGCAAAAGTCCCGTGAAATTAATATTACTCTTTTCCATGTCTTTTCCTGAGGTGATCTTCGGTGTTTTCTGTCTAGTTTCTTACAGAAGCACAAAAAAGTGGCCTTGTGATATTTTTGGAGGGTTTTTTTTTTTGTTTGTTTTGCTTTGTTTTCTTTGCCATAAAAATATCCATTTTGCTGTGACTTGTATTGCACCACTGCACAGCACTTTTGGTGCCTTAGAATTTGGAAAGCTATGACCCTTCCCTTTGCAACTCTGAAGCACATCTTTTTACCTCATGGTCTTTCATCTACAAACTCAGAGGATTCCTGGCGGTGCTTTTAGCCTGTTGTCCCATCTGCTCTCTTCCCTGGTCATTGCTCCCCTAAACCTTTGCTGACTCTTGTTTCTTGTGGATAGTTATTGCCATATTACATTACACATTAGTGAGGAATAAACTGTCCTGCTCTTACCTTGCCTTTTTACCTTTTTTCTTTCAAGAGTCTGCTTCATAAGTGTACACAAATTCCTTTACCTTTTGCTTCACATCTTTAAATCTTTAAGTTCATTTTAGAAAATATAGGGCCTAGTAGGTAGGAAATGAGTAAACATATCACTTTCCGGTGAAAACTGTCTGATAGTTAGATGTCTACCTGCCTATGTTAGATAGTATTTAATGTTTAATTAGATTTAATTACTTTTAAGAACACCAATATTACCAATACTGTCATAAGCAGAAACTACCACTTGGGACATCATGTTAAGCTCACTGAAAACTGTAATTGTACTAGGAAGGAATGCACAAAGGTTTATTGTCATCATCTTCCTCATTTTCACCACCTTCTTTACCGGATAGGATGCTTGCCACTGGACCTACTGCTGATTGCCAGCCAGCAGGTCACTCTATGGAAGATTTTTTTTCTACACCTTCTCTTTTCTGTTCTGTGTTTGTTTTCTGTTGTCATTTTGTGTTTTTTTAACCCCTAAAGTAATTTTGAAGTTGATGTATGCATTCTCGTAATCTAGCATTTCATCCTCCCCTGTGCAACAGTTGGTAAGTTTGTGGGTAGTGGGAGTTCATCTGCAAAAGTAATGGTTGTGTAGTGTCCTATTTACAGGGGCCATTAACACAGGAGGACTGTAAACTCAGAGGGCAAATGGCAGAGGCCCAAAGGGACCTACCTTCCCATGGGATTTTTCTGCAGTTGGAGACACTAAGGGGTGAAGACCAAAAGGTTTTGACAAAGTGGCACTGGATTTAGAGGTCTGCAAGTTCCTCAACCTAAATTCGCTTTTTCACTATTTGCCCTAAAAATATGATGTTAAAATCTCATCCAATTTTCCACTCCCTAGCAAAAAAATGTTCTGGCAGATTTTACAGGAGGTGCTGCTTCATATTTGCTGTGGGTGATTAAATTGTTTTGCGTTATCTTAATTTTTTTGGTTCGGTACAAAGAATGCAAAGGTATCTGTCAATAAGAGATTGTATTTGTTGATTTAAAGAGAAACCTGTGCTATCTGTAATATTTGTTGTTACCTTCAAGAAGCTGTTTAAATAAAAATGTCAACTATTAAAAGAATCCAGTAATACAAGAACAGAAAATGAGTGTTTGCTCTATTACAGTAATGGTGATTACTGTTACAAATTTATTGGTCCAGAATACAATAAGAACCACAATGGATTGCTCAAAAATGCCATCCAAAGAACTGTTAATACATTAAATAATGAATATTTTATGCAGGTCATTAACCTTGATAATTTACCTTAAAATAACTTTGAACTCACTTAATTTTGGTTGGTTTCTAATGGAGCTTGAACCATCTAGATGGTAATCTTCCCTGTGTGGCTGGCAGGTTGTTGAGGTGCTATCAGACTGATAATTTTTCTGCTTTCATCACCCTTATGCATTGTCTTTATATATTTAGTAATAGAATCAAGGAATGGTAGAGTTAAAAGAGAACTCTAGGAGATTGTCTGTTTGTCGCAATTGCTTCTGACATGCTCAAAGAAAAGAATAGTTCTGCCATTGTTACTTTTTTTCCTAGAGTTTTTTTTTGTTTGTTTGTTTGTTTTTTTTTGGTCCTGCTTTTAAAAATATCCAGGTTAGGCAAGCTTGTGACATCCTCAGGAAACATACCTTGTCTTGGAGCTTGCCTAACCCTGACAGTAGGGAAGTTTTCCAAATTTCTAACATTTCTGCTGTGGGTTTCATTTTTTTTTTTTTTTAAGCAGATTTATGTGTTTTCGAGTATTGCAATTAAATTAGATTTGCTTTCCTGCATGTCTTCAGCTCTTTACTTTGAAATTGTTTCTCTCCTAGGATAGCCTTTCTCACAGAAACTAGAATCCAAACCAGTCCTACAACATGGTCATTTATGTTTTGGGAATTGAGTAACAGAGGACAGAAAGACTAGCTTTTGCAGGTATTGGGAGAAAGGAAAATATGTTGGATAGGAGACTTGCACTCCTGTAGAGTGACCTCCTGTCTCCTAGACATTCAGGATATGCTCTGGGTTTGTTTGATTTCTTTGGTTTTTGTTAACTTTTATAGTAGGATTGTTGGCGTTAAAAGAAGAGGTTATTAACTCTTATTTTCTGGTAGAAAGAATATGGAAAATGCAGGAAGTTTTGAACAAATGGGAAGAGTTAAGGATCTGGAGGGCAAGGACATGACCTCGATTGAAGGGGGTAAGAAGGCCCTGAATTAGAAGAAAAAAGAGAAAGCTGGAGGAAGACAGGACGGAGACACTGATAAAATGAGGTGTGATTGACAAAACAGCACCAGTCATCACAGATAATCTTGTGTTTGAGCCCAGTCAGGCTGTGAGGAATGTTTTGTGACACTTTCTGTCCCTGAATAAGTTTCTTTCTATAGGACTGGAATGTATACAATATTCAATTACGTATGCAATAGTGAAATGTGCAATATATTTGTTTTCAAGGGGAAAGAGTAAGTAGAGAATAATATAAGAAACAGAATTATAAAATGGATTAGGATATGAAGTTTTTGGTTAGCAAGAACCTCACATACCTATTGGCGAGATGGTAAGTCTCCAGAAATAGGTAGGTATATTGTTTTACTCCAGAAGCTCCTAAACCCCTGACTGTCTATATAGCATGTTATGCAATCTCAAAAAATATAGATCCATTTTTTCCAGTAAGATTTCTTTCAAAGCAGAAAATAAGAAAGAAAACGTATAGCTTTAAAATAATTTCTTTTTTTTGGAAGTATTTCCATTTGATTAGCACGAATTAAATGGATGCATTAGAAGAACTGATTTGTTCAGTTGCACAGCTAGGCTGTACTGGACTGGCTGTCCAGGACTTTTGCATCCGAAAACAGTGAGTCAATTGTATCTTAAAGCCTTCAAGAAGATTTTGTCTTTCAGAATTATCTCAATGCTGAAAGGTTAAGAAAAAGTTACATTTTATTAGAAATGTCCCTGAAAGCAAGATCTGTAAGCTACATCTCACACTAGTCATTTTTCTTAACTATGTTCAGTTTAGGAAGCTATTTTTAATGAATTTCCTGTATTTCCCTCCTTTTTGCAGAAGCCTCTCTTTCATCCCCAGCATGTCCTTACAGGACTCTACATTATGGTTGCTCTTTCTTCCACCATTTTGTTCAGTGAAGGTCAATTTATCTGGCTGACACTATGTGGTATTGGAGTTCTTTTATTCTCATGAGTGCTTTGAATCGTACTGCTATCACTGCATTTCATTCACGTATATCTAATTTAAGAATAGACATATGACCTAAAATTATTCATCATCTTTCCTTGAAGAACAGGGTTCACTCAGTCTAATGTCGTTTGCCAACTCTTTCACCATGCAGCAGCCTCAAGCACTCAACAAACGGATCTATGACCTTGACAGACATTTTAGCCTTATGAGTATTGTTAGGACAACAATGAGGATTGAGAAGAAACAGATGGAAGATTAGATGGCAAGAATACAACCCTTGAAGATGGCTGTACTTTGAAGTTAATGAAGTGGGAGAGCTACTGAAGCATAAAAGAATAGTTCAAAAGTTGTTGCTCTTTGATAGGTATATTCTATCCATGTTTTCTAGAGATGCCTTCAGAAATATCTCCCCTGACTGTTATTTGAGGGACAAAATACAGGACCAGGCAGGGGAATTATAAGGTGAATATTTAGGGAACTACCTAGGTTTGCAGTTGGTTTTGTTTGCCAAGATATATGGTAAAATGAGATTTTGTGAGAGGTGATCATGACTTATAAGAAGAATTGAAGGTTGTGGGATATTTCAGGGGGTTATCACGACAAACTTCAACATGACAGACACTCACATTGTGCTTGAGAGTTGTAGGTGGGTGGCATCCTAAAACAATTGTTCTTGGTGCTGTTAATTTGATTCCTCCTAATTGTTATATCACTTCTTTCTACTAAAAATAATCCAAACAATGTAGGACACTAATAAGAACCTGTTCAGAAGTAACTGTTATTTTAGAGAACTCTGATTTCCCCCATATACTGGCATCAAAATAACATTTTCCAACCTAATGACTCTTCATTCTTCAAGCATCCAATACATCTGAAAAGCAGAAAAAAAGTGTTGAAGTGTCTTTAAGTTACAGGTTCAGTTTCACGATTACAAAGATGTAAGAGAGAATAAAGAGAATAAAAAGATATTTCATATTTTTTAATAATTCCTAAAGACTGAGATATTTCCCATTATTATCTCAGTGACTACATTTTCTTTGTTTAAAGTTTCTTTTATTGATTTGTAGCACATTGATTTACATTACAAAGTGTGGTGATGAAACCAGTGAAGTAATACTGAACTGTCCAGATTTCTGTATAAAAACACAGTAAAAAAATGTCTGAAATCTGCTAAACAAGCACTGCTGGCTATGTCATTGTCTCTGTTTATCATATCATTTTGTAAATGAAGTTATATTCCCTGAACATATATTGTCATGCTTGTCATGAACAATTTTCACGCTTGCAGAGACACTTATGAAATATTGTATTTTTTCCTTTTTCAACTTTTTTTCAATTTTTTTTCCTTATCTAAAGTGAGTGAGGGTTCAATTTAATCACTTTCCTTGTTTGGCTTCTTGAAAAATCTCCAAATCCCACCGTGAAGGGAGGAGACACACTAGTCCCCTGCTAATATTTTTGGAAATAATATTTTTCTTTAAAAATGTTGCTTAATCAAGACATTTTACTGGGATTTGACATGAAAAATCAGAGAGCATAGTGACTTGGGACACAAGTCATGTGCACAGATGAATAAAAAACATGTCTCATCTCCATAACCCCTGAAGCTACTTCTGTATCTATTCTCCTCTCTGGCTTAAAGGCTTTTATTTTTATTACTATTTTTTTCCAAATTATCCTGGCCTCCCTGTTTTTCAGTATGTATTCTATTTCCTTGAAGTTTTACACCTTCTCTGGTTTCTTTGTCAAGTCCCTGTTGTAATATGGAAAATCTCTAATATCTCTCTGTGAAAAGCTTTGCATGTGACTATCCTTTCAGTCTTGGTTCTGTAACATCAATTAGTCTGTAAGGAAAAACATAATGGTTTACTTGTCTGCATTTGGCTTGAGAGTTTCTTGAAATATGGATTTTCCTTTCTTGTCTGTCCCTAAAAATGGCTGCCTTCTTTCAGTATAAGAATAATGATAATAATCTAGAGTTCTTCCGCAGTGACATAGTGAAACTACGCTTGATTTGTGGACTAAAACTTCCCCTTTTTCAGAGAAAATGATTAAGCTTGTTCTATTGTAGCGCTTGATAACTTCCATAACATCATTATTTAAAGTTGGTTTCAAAAAGAGAGTTATTACATCTCTAAAACATGAAACAGCAATGTGTATCTTGCTGGGACTGTGACTGGTTACCAACAAGATTTATCAGCTCTCTGAGGTTTGCCTCTAATGTTATAATCAAGTAAAGCTTTTAAAAAGCAAATATGCTGGTATTTATAGAAAACAAAAATTTTCTTCTCATTATACCTCAGAATCTGAGCACACTCATATCTGCAAAGTGCCTTCAAAACAGCCCTCCGCAGAAGTTGCTTTCCAGTATCAATGAGGGAAGCAGATTTTGGATCTCCACACTTTGATACTTAAACACTCTTGGGTTTTTTTTGCCATTGATAGCAGATGAGTACTCATTCTAAATCAAGAGCTATCTTTCTGAGTGTAGTTCTGCCAAACAGTTTATTGAAAGACTTTTTATTTTTGTATATGGACACATACAAGTGTGCCCTTTCTCAGGGTTGTATCATTCTAACACATACCAGTGGCAAGCTGAATCTAAGTCAGCACTGCCCTGGTAGCCAGGAGGGCCAACTGTGTCCTGGGGGGTATCAGGCAAAGCATCACCATCTGGGCGAGGGAGGGGATTGTCCCACTCTGCTCTGACCTGAGGGGGCCTCACCTTAGTTATTGTGGTAGTTTTAGGCACTGCAGTATAAGAAAGATATTAAGACGTTAGAGAGCATCCAAAGGAGGGCAACAAAGATGGTGGAGGGCCTTGAAGGGAAGCTGTGTGAGGAGCAGCTGAAGTCACTTGGTCTGTTCAGCCTGGAGAAGAGGAGACTGAGGGGAGACCTCACTGCAGTTACAACTTCTTTACAACTTCCTATGAGGGGAAGAGGAGGGGCAAACACTGATCTCCTCTCTGTGCTGACCAGTGACAGGACCCTGGAGAATGGCCTGAAGTTGTGTCAAGGGAGGTTTAGGCCGGATATTATAATAATAGCCAGTCTTCGCGAACGAAGAACTGGGGAAGGTCTTTACACCTTCCAGCCTGTGCATTGGATTTTTTAGGTGAGACACAGTGTGCGCAGAACTGAGCCCACCCTTTAATCCTGAGGTTCATCTGCCGGGGCCAAGCACGCTTGGATGGTGGCAGTGAGGTCCTCAGGACGTAGATGGATTGCCTTACAGGGCTAACGAGCTCCATCTGCCCGGGGAGGGGCCCTGACCGGGAATCGAACCCGGGCCTCAGCGGTGACAGCGCCTCGTCCTTAACCTCTAGACCACCAGGGGCTCCAAGGCTGAGTATTAGGGGGAAAAAAAAAAAAAAGTTCTTCACCCAGTAGCTGAGGAATGGAACAGGCTTCCCAGGAAAGTGGTCACAGCATCAAGCCTGACCTAGTTCAGGAAGTATTTGCATGATACTCTCATGCACATGGTGTAACTCTGGGTGATGGTCCTGTGCGGGGCTAAGGGCTGGACTAAATGATCCTTGTGGATCCCTTCCTACTCAGCATATTCTGTGATTCTGTACTGTATATTTCTCTAGATTACCATGCTCTCTTGTAAAAGACATCTGTGTATGTCCTACTGCATAGTTAAAATTCTGTTATGTTTCAGTTGCACTAGGCAAAAAACCCACAAACTAAATCAAAACTGCTGTGTTTCCTGCAATGACTCTGACTATTATGAGTAGAATATAGAATAGTAAACCATTTTTCCTTAATTTTTTTTTTTTCTGCAGAAAGATCCAATGTCAGAAAATGAGAATTTGACATTTTAAATAGATATTAGAGGAGAAGGTTTATTTCTGTGTGTTTTCTCTGGTGGACAAGTTCTTATAAAATTTGTAATATTTATTTCATGGAAAAAATTTAAGCATTTAACTACTATCCTGTGTCTGCACTTTACCCTGATGAAAGTGCTTTAAATGAATGAGAAATGTCTGTGCTTTGAATGTTGTTATTAAAATCTAAGAGTCTAAGATATTAAGGTTTTTTTAGAAAAATTAGAAACAAAACATTTTTTTAACCTTTTTTCCACCTTTATTTTGAAATAAGGCATAAAATTTTGCAGCTTTAGAACTTTTTCATCCTAATGCATTTTTATGTCAGATTCCATCAAATGCAGTAAGAATACATTATTATACTGTTGGTAGTACCCATGCTTTGAAGAATGTCTGTAAAGCCCAAGCATAGGAAACATTGCCTGAGGTAGCACATTCCAATGTGTATTTCCCAGAGCTTGAAAAATCCATCAAAGGATTTTTATTTGGTATTAACTTGTTTTGCCAGAAACATAAAATTTATGTATCTGCAAGTGTCTGTGGAGTGACTAAAATTTTTTTAAAGAATCTGAATCTAAAATGGAATATGAAAACCTTTGGGTCATTCTCAGTTTTTAGTAATTTGGTTTTAGCTTGGGATTTTCATTCACTGGAAATTGTAAATTTACAGTAAGAAAAGCGTAATGTTGACACCTGCAGATACTTTTTAGTTATTTATTAGTGATGTGAAAAGGGTTTTGGGAACTCCTCTGTTTGATCTACTTCTCTGTCCAGAAAACCAAAAGCTCTTTTTCCCAATACACATAGTCATCATGCAGAAGCACAATGCATGATCAGACTTCTAATGGCTGATTCTGTATTGTATCTCTTTCGTTAACAGAAGTGTCCAGGATATGCCACTTCTTTTTAGTCCTGATGTTAGAATTTAAAACCCACCTGTCCTCGCTGCAGCTAGCACACAGGGAATCTTGCTGGAGAATTCAGAAGCTAAGTTCCAGTTCCAAGTGTTCCTCTTTGTCCCCTCTCCCATTTACCCACCACCCATTCATGCTCAGTTTTAACAGCTTTTTTTTCATGGCTGATGTTGCACTCCTTGCTCTTTAATTTGGGCTGTTTGGGTAGGGTTTTTGTAACATTATAATCACTTAAAAAACACAAGTATCACTCAGATCTGTATGCACTATGTTAAGACTGGATTATTGGTTTTGTTATAATGGAAGAATGTAGAGGTATTTTGGTATCTCTTTTATGGGGTAATATTTGACAAACGAATCTTGTAGTCAAATTTATAATTTCTTAATTTTTAAATTATTTGTTATAATTTATTACATTGTACTGCAGGTATAAAATTAAAGATTGCACCTCAGAACCTCAACAACTGTAGCTTTTTCAACTTTTTTGTGCAATTGATTGAAATTCTGTCTGTCATTTTCCACCCCCTGAACCGTGTGATCTGGTATACAGGGAAAGTGAAGTTAATATTGCTGTCAGTCCAGGGACATATCAAACCTTGACTGAGTGCAGCAGTGGGTCCTGCAGATTACCATCTCCCAGCTCATTCATAGCAACCAGATTGAGCTGTGTTGCACACCACAAGTAACCATAGAGAAATCCATATAGTTAATATGAAACATTTTACCATTAGATGTCTTCTCCCAGCTAGTGGCCCTTGCAACCTTGAGGCACCAATCTAAGGAAAACACTTATTTTTTCACATGTACAATAGGTTCATGACTGGACAGAATTTGACTGTTCATAGCCTACTGATAGTCCTTCTGTGATATCTTATGTACTTATTTGTTGACTCTTATAAAAATCTCTTCTTTTTTGTAATGGTGACATAGTGTAGAGGGCAATGAACAGATTGAAGACCCTACAATCAATTTGTGATCTTCTAGGTGTGCCTGTGTAAGCTGGCTGGGAAATCTCTACCAGCATCATGCTGCATTTTTTGCAAATGCAAATGTGTGAAGTGATACTCACAAATATATATGCACAAATGTACATACCTAAAAGTATTTGAAGGACTGGAAAGGAATACTCAGTTTTCTGTGTTACCTGTTGAAGACAAGAACATCTGTGGATTATTATTCAATGCTGTCTTTGTTCCCCCAAGCTGGAAGATATCCCTTTGTAGAAGCATCCACTATACTCACTGACAGTCCCATTTTTCCAACTGTCAGTTAACTTTCCCCTTCCTCCCTTCCTCCCTTCCTTCCCTTTCTCCCTTGCTTTCCTTCCTCCCTCCCCCCCTTCCTTCCTTCTTTCCCTTTAAATTAGTTGTGTTAACATATTACTCAGGATAAACCATTGCATAATGTAAACTGTCAAAAATGCTAGAATATTGCTGTTAAACATATTTAATCAGACAGATATGAATATCCTCTGATAAATATCCCTGCCCTTTTTCTTCCATGTGACCTCAGTTCTGGTTCAATTATTATATCTCAGTGTTCACCATCCTCTCTCAAATCTTCATATTCAAGTGCTTAGTCAATCGTTAAACTCAACCCTAAACTTCTTAGGTACAGACAGCCCTGACTTAGTCTCCTCCCTGTTACAAACATTCTACCTTCCTGATATCTCCTTCTGTATTACACACCTGCTAAAACCAGCATGACTAAAACCAATATTTTTATTGCTAGATCTGGCTGTTACTTTCCAAGGTGATGGCCTTCAAAGGAACACCTTGTAAAACACAGTGAAAAGACTGAACAATACAGTTTTATAGTCCAGCTTTGACTTTGATGGCTGATACTGTTGTTTTTCAGATTACTCAGGGTTACATGCATCTGTAACTTCAGTTCAAACTGTTTCTCTACATTGATTTTCCTTTATGACTGACTAATAGTACACAAAAGGTTTTCTCATCTGAACTATAGTGTTATTTTGTCCTTTGGTGTTGAAATGAAAAAACTCAAAACCCTGGCACCTGACTTCCAGTATAGGTGTAATGCATTCATACTGCTGTACAACTCAAGTCAGCTCTTTGCCTTGTTTACTCATTTCTCATGCTTGTGGTAATACTAGTAAAGCTCACATGAAAATAATAAAAAAAAAAAAATTTAGAAAGAAAGAGCACCTAATTTCCAAGCTAAACTAAAGTAATACTCAGAAAGGGTGTATAATTTTTCCTGTGGGGACTAAGAAAGAATATGAAAATATATATCTGCTCAAAAAATGTCAACCAAATCTTAGCATATACTAAGACTGGAGTATATTTTTAGTATATACATCTAGAATAACCTTTATAGAGTTTATGATATAGATATTCTATGTTGTAATTTGAATAATAAATCAAATGACCTATTGTTAAACTGATGTTGCAACAATCAGAATGGAAAAAGACACCATTTAGAGAGCAAAACCCCCTGACATAAATCACCCTTCTTTGTCATATCTTTTAAAATCCTGTTGGATGATGAAATTTATCATGAAAGAAAGCAAATAAATTTAGCAATTTTCACTATTTACTTTAATAAAAAAAAAGAACATCAGCTAAAGGAAGTGTTCTTTCTTAAAAATTAGAAGAAAAATGCGACAAGATATCCCTGAAAATTGCCATGTAGGTAAAAATATCAATAATTACAGAATCAAAGAATCAGGGTTTTCTTATGTCTATATTATTCCTGACAGAACTCCAGAACACTCTTCCTAATAGATTCCCTATTCCATTCCTTTGACATGAAGACATTGATAAATTTTCCTTTGATATACCTAGACATTTTGTTCCCCAGCTAAAACAAGTAAGTCTTGGCCTAATCTTTGTGTCTCTGAAGACTGATATTTTCTTGTTTTGCCTCTTAAAATGTCAAAAGAGATTGTGGCAAGCCCACGTGCCAGTCCTGTGGGGAATGAGACAGTTACCTTGCCATGTACAGAAAAGTTAAACACTGTAAGTTTTTTCTAGGCTCTACTAATAATTCCTTCTCCCTCATTACCTTTCAGGTGAATATGAATGATTTGCTTGATTAACACTTCTGGACATTCTAGCGATCAAAAATAAGCAGTCTAACCTATAGCTCTCTGAGTCACTTGTTTAACATGTTTCCCTGCCTCTCCTAGCATGAAAATCATTAGTACCATCTGATTAAAAACTTGATTTTTCCAAGTACTTTCTAATTAACTTCTGGGTTAGATTTTTTTGTTTTGTTTTTGGTGGTTTTTTTCATTATCGTATCTGTACAGTTCTTTTACAACAGATACTCATTTACCTGGCCACCAATTATTCTGCATCTGTACTTTTTTGAGAAAGTATGTGGTGAGGAAAAACTTTCACATTTAATATCCTGCCGATAGCTTTCCGTGTAGACCACTTGCCATGTACTCTTCCCACGACAAGGAACTTACGGAACAAATTCCCACTCCTTACTATGTACTTTATTAATTCCATTAGCACTTAGATATTTTCTAAGCTATTCAACATTGCTTTAATCAAGACTGTCGTACAAAATCTCCATGTAAACCATATGTTGAGAGAAAGAGGGAGAGGGGCAAGCTAATCTTGGACAGGAATGACGTAATAATTCTGTTCATGCTCACAGAAGTGTGTGATATTACTGAACAAAACTTGTCATTGATGTTGGTGATAACTGGTACCAAGGTTTCAGTGTCTGTATATTATCTCTCACTAATCATCACTCAAACACAGAGGAAAAAACCCTTTAGCTTGGGGTTTTGTTTTTTTGTTTGTTTGGGGGTTGCTTTTGTTTTTATGTTTGCTTGTGCGTTTTTTTTTTTTTTTTTTTTTTTTTTTTTTTTTTTTTTTTTTTTTTTTTTTTTTTTTTTTTTTTTTTTTTTTTTTTTTTTTTTTTTTTTTTTTTTTTTTTTTTTTTTTTTTTTTTTTTTTTTTTTTTTTTTTTTTTTTTTTTTTTTTTTTTTTTTTTTTT